>NC_134234.1:122445560-122590560 GCF_965152275.1 Natator depressus
GACATCCTCGGCCCAGACCTAGTCACTGTCTGGGCTGAGTCTTTGCAGGGCGGGGTCCTCCCTCTGTCGTGCAGGCGAGCGGTGCTTGCCTTGCTGCCGAAGAAGGGGGACCTCCGCGACTTACGAAATTGGCGTCCCCTCTCGCTCCTTAGCACGGATTACAAAATCGTAGCGAAAGCAATTTCGCTGCGGCTAGGGGCCGTGATGGCGGACGTGATCCACCCAGACCAGACCTATACTGTCCCGGGTCGCAGCATTTTTGACAACCTCTTTCTAGTCCGAGACCTTTTGGAACTCGGGCGGAGAGACGGTCTGTCGTTCGCCCTCCTGTCTCTCGATCAGGAGAAGGCGTTCGATAGAGTGGATCATGGGTACCTCCTGAGCACCCTGCGGGCGTTTGGATTCGGACCTCAGTTTGTGAGTTTTCTCCGGGTGCTGTACGCCTCCGCGGAGTGTTTGGTTAGGCTCAACTGGACCCTGACCGAACCGGTCAGCTTTGGGCGAGGGGTGCGGCAGGGGTGCCCCCTCTCAGGCCAGCTGTACGCTCTGGCGATCGAGCCTTTCCTCTGTCTCCTCCGCAGGAGGTTGACGGGGTTGGTGCTGCGGGAGCCGGAGCTGCGGCTGGTCCTGTCGGCGTACGCCGATGACGTCCTCCTCGTGGTCCAGGACCCGGGCGACTTGGCGCGAGTGGAGGCATGCCAAGCCATTTATTCAGCAGCCTCCTCCGCCCGAGTCAACTGGGTCAAGAGCTCTGGCTTGGCGGTGGGGGGCTGGCGGCAGGTAAGCTCCCTCCCACCTGCGCTCCAGACCATCCGGTGGAGTGCCGGCCCTCTGCTCTATCTCGGCGTTTACCTTTCTGCCACGCACCCTTCTCCGCCGGAGAACTGGCAAAATTTGGAAGGCGGCGTGATTGAGCGGATCAGGAAATGGACGGGGCTACTCCGATGTCTCTCCCTTCGGGGGAGAGCACTGGTGCTTAACCAACTAGTCCTGTCCACGCTCTGGTACCGGCTCAACACCCTAGCCCCGGCCCCGGGTTTCCTGTCCCACCTCCGGAGATTGATTCTGGAGTTCTTTTGGTCAGGATTGCACTGGGCCCCTGTTGGAGTTCTTCATTTGCCCCTGAAGGAAGGAGGGCAGGGCCTGAAGTGTCTGTACACTCAGGTCCGCGTTTTCCGCCTTCAGGCCCTGCAGAGGCTCCTTTATGGTGCAGGTAGTTCGACGTGGAGCATATTGGCGCGCGCCTTCCTACGCCGCTTCCATGGGCTCCGATATGACCGGCAGCTCTTTATCTTTCTCCGAGAGGTTTTCCGCGAGACCTCTCCGGGCTGCCGGATTTCTACCAGGACCTCCTCCGGACCTGGAAACTGTTTTCAACCACCAGGTCTGTGGCGGCCATCGTGGGGGCAGATCTCCTCACGGAGCCCCTGCTACACAACCCCCAACTTCGTGTGCAGGCGGCGGAGTCCCGCACGGTGCGCCAGAGGTTGGTCCTGGCGGGAGTTACGAGGGTCGGGGACCTCCTGGACTACGACCGGGGGGACTGGCTGGATCCCCTGACGCTCGCTCGACGCATGGGGCTCTCCAGCCTTCGCACCCCCCGGCGCGTGCTTCAGGAGGTGGAGGCCGCTTTGACCCCCGCTGCTCGGGCTTATGTCAGCCGAGCCTTGCGCGAGGGCGCACCCCGCCCATCCTTTACCCCAGGCCCACCGGACCTTTCCATCGGGCCCCTACCTTGCCGATCCCAACACACCCCCTCATCCTTTCACTGCAAGCCGGCTGCATGAATTGCAACCGGTCGGTTTTCAAGTTGCATCGCGGCAATATCTATATACACTCACGCTCCATACCCTTCACGCCCGCACCCTGGTGTCCCGCCCCGACACAAAGTGGCGAGATCTCCTGCCACCCTTGGAGGGGGAGCAACCTCGGTGGGCCAGCCTGTACTCCACCTTGGTCCCGAGGCCCGTCGGGGACATCAGTTGGCGGCTCCTTCACGGGGCCGTGAGCACGGGCGTGTTTTTGACACGTTTTACCTCCGTTCCGGAGACTTGCCCCTTCTGTAATGTGAGGGAAACCCTGGCGCACGTCTATTTAGAGTGTGCCAGATTGCAGCCTCTTTTTCGGCTCCTCACAAACATTCTTTTGCGCTTTTGGCTTCATTTTTCCCCTCACCTCTTTATCTATACACTCCCCATCCGTGGCCCCACCAAGTCGCGGGATCTCCTGGTTAGCCTCCTCCTAGCCTTGGCTAAGACAGCCATTTATAAGACCAGAGAGCGGAGGTTGGCTCATGAGGCGTCCTGCGATTGTAGGGCCGTTTTCCGATCCTCAGTACATTCACGCATCCGGGCGGAGTTCCTCTGGGCGGCGTCCACCGACTCCCTTGACACCTTCGAGGAGCGGTGGGCGCTGTCCGGGGTTCTCTGCTCGGTGACCCCGTCCGGTTCCCTCCGTCTGACCCTCTGATTGAGGGACAGAGCGAGAGACGCCAGCCACAGCCGTTAGCTGCTGTGAATACCATCATTATTGTTATTTAGGAGGGGTCTTATAATACATGGATGTGCCCCCCTCCCTCCCAGCCACCCACCCCGCAGCCGTGCCCATCTTGTCGGGCACTCTCAGGAGAGGGGAGGGTCGGTGACCCTGGGCGCGGCACTAGGTAACTCGAGGGGGTGGAAGACCACGAGTGTCGAGGAAGCCCCCCCGCTCTAGGCCACCAGGTAACTCAGGAGGGTGGAAGACCACGAGTGTCGAGGAAGCCCCCCGCTCTGGGCCTGGGCTAGCCTGACCACCTCTCCCTCCTGAAAGCTGTTGTGTTATACCTTCTGATTGCGTTGTTTTGTTGCTAAGTTTTTCTTTATCTTTTTGTAATTTCTGTAATTGTTACAAATAAATTTCTTTTCTGTTTAAAAAAAAAAAAAAAAAAAAAAAAAAACCTTCCCTGTTGGGAAATGGGACCGTCCCTCGCTTGCTCCTCAGCTATCTGCTTTCTATTCTTTCCTAAAGCCCCCTGGCCTGGATTTTCCTTACTTTTCGATCCTGCCTTAGTCCCCCCCGCCCCCCCGACCGGGCCAGACGCTTTTTTGTTTTGTTTTGATTTTTTGCCGTTTGTTTTGCTGCCGTTTGAGTGCTGGTCGGCTGCCAGTTTGCCGCCAGCACCCGCCCCCCCCATGCCTGCTCTCGGGCGCAGCTATTTGCCTCAGCTGAAACCCCCGGAGGAGGGGGGGAAGATTGCCGATTTTGCTACCCGGAGGGGGGAGTGGAAGCCCCCAGACCCAGCCATTTTGCTGTCTGTTTGGAATTCTTATCTCGGCCTGCTGGAAGCCTTGGTACACAGCCAACAAGCTGGAGAAGAAATCACCCAGGGAAACTACAAATCATTGTGGAGGGGGCCGTAAGACTGAGTAATTTTTTTTGAATTATACTCTCGTGGGGGGGAGTTTGACTGTGGTTTAATTGCGTTTTGCGGCGGCACAGGGGGTGTGGCATGGAGCTGCCCCCCGATCCATCGGTGCCCCCCCCCCAGCATTACTACAACTGTCACGGCCCCCCGCCGTCCGTCCCTGCTGGCAACCTGCCATCTGCCTTCGGATCCAGCTGTTTGCTTTGAATTTTGCCTTTCGGACCGGACATAACAGCCGACCAAACGAGACTCTTTGGACAAACGTGCGTGGGTCTACACCCCCCCCCCCGGACTGCTTATCCCACAGCTTGCCCCTATCACCGGACCCCGATTTCTGTTCCCCGCCCCCCCTCCCAGTCCAACCCATTTGGCATTCCTCCCCCCCGCCCGCCTGCAGCCCAGTAGGGAGGAGCGGTTACTCTGCTTCCCCCTCCCCCCTCCTCCTTCCAGTGTCTCCCCGTCTCTCCCTGCTCACAATGGCGGGGAATGAGAGGGGCGAGGCCCCTCTAACAATATCAGTTGTCCCTCCCCCACCTACCCCCCTGCCCAACCCCCAAGCCCCCCCCCCCCACTGTTAGAACACCTGCTACCGCCCCTACTGGGGCACCGGCAGCAGGAGGCACCGGGGCGATTACTGCCGCTGCTACGTCCACGGCCCCCCCAGATTCTAGGAACCCCCCCGCAGTTGGCCGGAAAGGCCAGGGCGGGAAGAAAGGAAAGGGCCCCGCTAAAACCACTAGGCCCTCCATGGCAGGGGCTGCCCCCACCGCTGTGGCCTCGTCATCGACCATGGCGTCCCTCCCTGCTGGTCCCTCTACCAGCTCTGTGAACGTCCCTCCACCAGCCCCCAGGACGTATGCCCGGGCGGTGGCAGGCTCCCCCCTGCCTGCCGTCTCGTCATCTCGCCCATCCACTGCCTCCGCTACCATCACCAGCAGCCGGGACCCCTTCCCCACCTTGACCAGGAGACACGGTGTCCGTTGCCTCCTGGTGCCCGCCTCGCCCCACGTGGAAGCATACGTGCAGGCGTTGGCGAAGGTGGTAGGACCCATGGCCATTGTGGCGGCCTCCAAGATGTATGGGAAGGTCGTTTTCTTCCTGGCTTCGGAGACTGCCGCCCAGGAGGCGGTGGAGAAGGGCCTAGTGGTAGGAGGGGTGTTTATCCCCCTAGAACCGCTAGAAGATCTGGGCGTTCGCCTCGTCCTCACCTCCGTTCCTCCCTTTTTACCTAATGTTACCCTGTTACCCGCTCTTTCTGCCCTGGGGAAACTTGTTTCTGCTATTAGCCCTCTCCCGTTAGGCTGCAAGGACCCCGCCCTCCGTCACGTCCTCTCGTTCCGCCGGCAAGTGCAGATTTCACTGCCGGCGGGGGTGCGTGACGGAGAGGCGCTTGAGGGGTCCTTCCTAGTTCCCTACCAGGGAGCCCGCTATAGGGTCTTTTATTCCACCGGAGAGGCCCGGTGCTACCTCTGCCGCTCGGCGGGGCATGTCCGTAGGGACTGCCCTTTGGCCCGGGGGAGAGAGGCACCTGAGACCCCCGAGACCCGGCAGGATATCGGCCCTGTCGTTGCCGACACCCCTGGCCACCCGGCACCTGAAACCACCCCTCCTCCCACCCGATCCAACGCTGCCCCCGTCCGGGCCCAAGAGGTATCTTTCCAACAACGCCCGGGCGACCACGGGAGTCCCGCTCTTGCTGTAACCACCTCGGCAGAGCCTCCGGAGGAGAGTGTGGCACAGCTATTACCAGGTGCAGGAGAGGGCTCGCCCCAAGGAGAACCCCCCGCCCCTCCTGCTGCCTCACCGCTATCCCCCCGAACCCCTGAACCTTTGCCTCCGCGCCCCGCTCCGCCCCCTGCTACTCAACCCCCAGATGATGCTATGGAGGGCTGGACTGTAGTCCAGGGGAAGCGAGGCAAGCGGAGGGCTCGAGCCCCGCTGCATCCATCTGACGCGGAAGCCCCCCGGAAGACCAGGAAGGGAGGTACTGACCTTGAGCCTCCCGCCTCGGCCACGAGTGAGATCCATTCGCTGGTGTTGGGAGGTGAAGATAGACTGGCATTGGAGGGAGGAATCCCCCCTCCGCGAGGGACCCTCCCCTCCGAAGCCCCGGAGGAAGCCCCTTCTAACCGGATACCACCTGAACTCCCTACGAACCCCGACGTGACCGTTGAGGCGGGCCCTAGCGGAGAGGCCCCCAGGGTAGTAGGAGTCGGCCTCTCCTCTGTGTATGCAGAGATTGAGGCCCTAGATTTGACCCCGGTCACCCAGGGAGGGGATGATTTACTGCCGGCCAGCCTCGTTTTAGGCAATCTCACCCCAGGCCCCCTTTCCCCATGTTCTCTCCCCCTGACTGCCTTTCCGGGTGAGCACCCCACGGAAAGTGGTTTATCACCTGATGCCATGGCTGCCACGACCACCCCGAAGCCAGCATCTAGCATTGCTCGGAGCCCCCTCCCTTGCCCCTTAACCCCCGACCCTGCTCAGGAGGCATCTTCTTTTTGCTGCTCGCCTCCTGAAGCCCAGGGCCTTACCTCTGCCCCTGTCCCCACCCCTGTCCCGGTTCAATTTCCCTCCTCCTGCAAGGCTACTGCCGCCCCTGGGGTTATTTCTTTTCCGCCTTTTGCAGACCCCCCCCAGGGAGCAGTCTTTACGTTTTCTAGTTGCGACTCATTAGGAGTTGCGCTTTTCCCCCTGCCATCCCCTTCCACTCCAAGGCACGAGATGGATTTAATAACCCCAGCCTGTCAGACGCCCCGTCGGCGGTCCGCACCCTGCCTACCCGCCTTAGCGGACCTCGAGGCTGTATTAAGAACCCCATCGGGGAGTACCCCGGAAACCGTAACCCCATCCCCCCATGAGCTGCGGCATGCACTACGGCAGTTCTTAGAGCACACCCGTGGTGCCCGCAATAGGGCACAGCTGGCTCTCCAGCGATGGGGGGACTTCGATCGACTTGTTCAGGCCGCAAGGGCCCTTATGAAGGAGGGCAGAGGGCAAGGGAGGCGCGGTGCTGCGGCCTACGAGCGGGCCCGCGGCTTCCGGAAAGAGCTACTTACTTATGGGATGGGACACGGGTTGCTACGCGACCCGCCGGGGGCCATGAGCACCCCCACCAATGAGAACTCCCCACCCCCCCGGCCCTCCGCATGACACCTCTTATTATTGTAACCCTGAATACCAGGGGCTGTAGGATGGCTCTCCGCAGGTCCCAGGTGCTCTCCTACCTTCGGGAGGGGGGGTACTCTGTGGTTTTCCTGCAGGAGACCCACACGGACCCAACCGCCGAGGATAGGTGGCGGCTGGAGTGGGGGGACGGGGTATACTTCAGCCATTGCACGACCTGGCAAGCTGGAGTGGCGACCCTGTTCTCCCCCGCCCTGCGGCCCGAGGTGCTAGGGGTCACTGAGGTCGTACCGGGCCACTTGTTGCACCTCCGAGTTCGTCTGGAGGGGCTCGTGGTCAATCTTGTTAATATCTATGCCCCGCAAGTGAGTTCACAGCGGCCACAATTCTACCAGCAGGTGTCCGATTTTCTCGGCACCCTAGACTCGCACGAGTGCCTGATCCTGGGAGGGGACTTTAACACTACCCTCGAGGAGCGGGACCGCTCGGGGGCCGAGCCGAGCCCGGCCGCCGCGACCATTCTCCGAGACATAGTCGATTATCACTCCCTAGTGGACGTCTGGCGTGACCATCACCCAGATGACACTTCCACGTTTACCTTTGTCCGGGTGGAGGCCCATCGGTCACACCGCTCTCGGTTAGACCGTATTTACCTATCCCGTTTCCATCTTTCACAGGCCCACTCCTCCACCGTGCGGCCGGCCCCTTTTTCCGACCATCATTTAGTTACCGTCACGGTCTCCCTCCGTGCGGAGGGACCGGGGCCGGCCTACTGGCACTTTAATAACAGCCTGCTGGAGGACGAGAGCTTTGTGATGTCCTTCCGGGAGTTTTGGCTGGCCTGGCGGGAGCAGTGGCGTGCCTTTCCCTCGGTGCGGCGCTGGTGGGATCTAGGGAAGGTGCGCGCCAAGCTCTTCTGCCGCAACTACACTCGGGGCGCCAGCCGACGGAGAAATGCAACGATAGAGCAGTTGGAACGGGAGGTCTTAGAGCTGGAGAGGCGCCTGGCCGCCAGCCCCGGGGACCCGTCCCTCTGCGGAGCGTGCCGGGAGAAGCGGGAGGAACTTCGAGCCCTCGAGGACCACCGGGCCCGAGGTGCCTTTGTCCGGTCCCGCATCCGCCTCCTTCGGGAGATGGATCGCGGCTCCCGCTTCTTCTATGCCTTGGAGAAAACGAGGGGGGCCAAAAAACATGTCACCTGCCTTCTAGCGGAAGACGGCACCCCCCTCACGGATCCGGAGGAGATGTGTGGGAGGGCCCGTGACTTCTACGCAAGCCTTTTCTCCCCGGATCCGACCGATCCTGGCGCTCGCGGGGTACTCTGGGAGGAACTCCCCACGGTCAGCGTGGGCGACCGAGACCGGCTAGAGCTGCCTCTTACCCTGGCCGAGTTCTCGGAAGCCCTCCGCCGCATGCCCACCAATAAATCTCCGGGCATGGACGGGCTGACCGTGGAGTTTTACCGCGCGTTCTGGGACATCCTCGGCCCAGACCTAGTCACTGTCTGGGCTGAGTCTTTGCAGGGCGGGGTCCTCCCTCTGTCGTGCAGGCGAGCGGTGCTTGCCTTGCTGCCGAAGAAGGGGGACCTCCGCGACTTACGAAACTGGCGTCCCCTCTCACTCCTTAGCACGGATTACAAAATCGTAGCGAAAGCACTTTCGCTGCGGCTAGGGTCCGTGATGGCGGACGTGATCCACCCAGACCAGACCTATACTGTCCCGGGTCGCAGCATTTTTGACAACCTCTTTCTAGTCCGAGACCTTTTGGAACTCGGGCGGAGAGACGGTCTGTCGTTCGCCCTCCTGTCTCTCGATCAGGAGAAGGCGTTCGATAGAGTGGATCATGGGTACCTCCTGAGCACCCTGCGGGCGTTTGGATTCGGACCTCAGTTTGTGAGTTTTCTCCGGGTGCTGTACGCCTCCGCGGAGTGTTTGGTTAGGCTCAACTGGACCCTGACCGAACCGGTCAGCTTCGGGCGAGGGGTGCGGCAGGGGTGCCCCCTCTCAGGCCAGCTGTACGCTCTGGCGATCGAGCCTTTCCTCTGTCTCCTCCGCAGGAGGTTGACGGGGTTGGTGCTGCGGGAGCCGGAGCTGCGGCTGGTCCTGTCGGCGTACGCCGATGACGTCCTCCTCGTGGTCCAGGACCCGGGCGACTTGGCGCGAGTGGAGGCATGCCAAGCCATCTATTCAGCAGCCTCCTCCGCCCGAGTCAACTGGGTCAAGAGCTCTGGCTTGGCGGTGGGGGGCTGGCGGCAGGTAAGCTCCCTCCCACCCGCGCTTCAGACCATCCGGTGGAGTGCCGGCCCTCTGCTCTATCTCGGCGTTTACCTTTCTGCCACGCACCCTTCTCCGCCGGAGAACTGGCAAAATTTGGAAGGCGGCGTGATTGAGCGGATCAGGAAATGGACGAGGCTACTCCGCTGTCTCTCCCTTCGGGGGAGAGCACTGGTGCTTAACCAACTAGTCCTGTCCACGCTCTGGTACCGGCTCAACACCCTAGCCCCGGCCCCGGGTTTCCTGTCCCACCTCCGGAGATTGATTCTGGAGTTCTTTTGGTCAGGATTGCACTGGGCCCCTGTTGGAGTTCTTCATTTGCCCCTGAAGGAAGGAGGGCAGGGCCTGAAGTGTCTGTACACTCAGGTCCGCGTTTTCCGCCTCCAGGCCCTGCAGAGGCTCCTTTATGGTGCAGGTAGTTCGACGTGGAGCATATTGGCGCACGCCTTCCTACGCCGCTTCCATGGGCTCCGATATGACCGGCAGCTCTTTTATCTTTGTCCGAGAGGTTTTCCGCGAGACCTCTCCGGGCTGCCGGATTTCTACCAGGACCTCCTCCGGACCTGGAAACTGTTTTCAACCACCAGGTCTGTGGCGGCCATCGTGGGGGCAGATCTCCTCACGGAGCCCCTGCTACACAACCCCCAACTTCGTGTGCAGGCGGCGGAGTCCCGCACGGTGCGCCAGAGGTTGGTCCTGGCGGGAGTTACGAGGGTCGGGGACCTCCTGGACTACGACCGGGGGGACTGGCTGGATCCCCTGACGCTCGCTCGACGCATGGGGCTCTCCAGCCTTCGCACCCCCCGGCGCGTGCTTCAGGAGGTGGAGGCCGCTTTGACCCCCGCTGCTCGGGCTTATGTCAGCCGAGCCTTGCGCGAGGGCGCACCCCGCCCATCCTATACCCCAGGCCCGCCGGACCTTTCCATCGGGCCCCTGCCCTGCCGATCCCAACACACCCCTCATCCTTTCACTGCAAGCCGGCTGCATGAATTGCAACCGGTCGGTTTTCAAGTTGCATCGCGGCAATATCTATATACACTCACGCTCCATACCCTTCACGCCCGCACCCTGGTGTCCCGCCCCGACACAAAGTGGCGAGATCTCCTGCCACCCTTGGAGGGGGAGCAACCTCGGTGGGCCAGCCTGTACTCCACCTTGGTCCCGAGGCCCGTCGGGGACATTAGTTGGCGGCTCCTTCACGGGGCCGTGAGCACGGGCGTGTTTTTGACACGTTTCACCTCCGTTCCGGAGACTTGCCCCTTTTGTAATGTGAGGGAAACCCTGGCGCACGTCTATTTAGAGTGTGCCAGATTGCAGCCTCTTTTTCGGCTCCTCACAAATATTCTTTTGCGCTTTTGGCTTCATTTCTCCCCTCACCTCTTTATCTATACACTCCCCATCCGTGGCCCCACCAAGTCGCGGGATCTCCTGGTTAGCCTCCTCCTAGCCTTGGCTAAGACAGCCATTTATAAGACCAGAGAGCGGAGGTTGGCTCATGAGGCGTCCTGCGATTGTAGGGCCGTTTTCCGATCTTCAGTACATTCACGCATTCGGGCGGAGTTCCTCTGGGCGGCGTCCACCGATTCCCTTGACACCTTCGAAGAACGGTGGGCGCTGTCCGGGGTTCTCTGCTCGGTGACCCCGTCCGGCTCCCTCCGTCTGACCCTCTGATTGAGGGACAGAGCGAGAGATGCCAGCCACAGCCGCTAGCTGCTGTGCATACCATCATTATTGTTATTTAGTAGGGGTTTATAATGCATGGGTGTGCCCCCCTCCCTCCCAACCACCCACCCCGCAGCCGTGCCCATCTTGTCGGGCACTCTCAGGAGAGGGAGGGTCGGTGACCCTGGGCGCGGCACTAGGTAACTCGAGGGGGTGGAAGACCACGAGTGTCGAGGAAGCCCCCCCGCTCTAGGCCACCAGGTAACTCAGGAGGGTGGAAGACCACGAGTGTCGAGGAAGCCCCCCCGCTCTGGGCCTGGGCTAGCCTGAACACCTCTCCCTCCTGAAAGCTGTTGTGTTATACCTTCTGATTGCGTTGTTTTGTTGCTAAGTTTTTCTTTATCTTTTTGTAATCTCTGTAACTGTTACAAATAAATTTCTTTTCTGTTTTAAAAAAAAAAAAAAAAAAAAAAAAAAAAAACCTTCCCTGTTGGGAAATGGGACCGTCCCTCGCTTGCTCCTCAGCTATCTGCTTTCTATTCTTTCCTAAAGCCCCCTGGCCTGGATTTTCCTTACTTTTCGATCCTGCCTTAGTCCCCCCCGCCCCCCCGACCGGGCCAGACGCTTTTTTGTTTTGTTTTGATTTTTTGCCGTTTGTTTTGCTGCCGTTTGAGTGCTGGTCGGCTGCCAGTTTGCCGCCAGCACCCGCCCCCCCCATGCCTGCTCTCGGGCGCAGCTATTTGCCTCAGCTGAAACCCCCGGAGGAGGGGGGGAAGATTGCCGATTTTGCTACCCGGAGGGGGGAGTGGAAGCCCCCAGACCCAGCCATTTTGCTGTCTGTTTGGAATTCTTATCTCGGCCTGCTGGAAGCCTTGGTACACAGCCAACAAGCTGGAGAAGAAATCACCCAGGGAAACTACAAATCATTGTGGAGGGGGCCGTAAGACTGAGTAATTTTTTTTGAATTATACTCTCGTGGGGGGGAGTTTGACTGTGGTTTAATTGCGTTTTGCGGCGGCACAGGGGGTGTGGCATGGAGCTGCCCCCCGATCCATCGGTGCCCCCCCCCCAGCATTACTACAACTGTCACGGCCCCCCCGCCGTCCGTCCCTGCTGGCAACCTGCCATCTGCCTTCGGATCCAGCTGTTTGCTTTGAATTTTGCCTTTCGGACCGGACATAACAGCCGACCAAACGAGACTCTTTGGACAAACGTGCGTGGGTCTACACCCCCCCCCCCGGACTGCTTATCCCACAGCTTGCCCCTATCACCGGACCCCGATTTCTGTTCCCCGCCCCCCCTCCCAGTCCAACCCATTTGGCATTCCTCCCCCCCGCCCGCCTGCAGCCCAGTAGGGAGGAGCGGTTACTCTGCTTCCCCCTCCCCCCTCCTCCTTCCAGTGTCTCCCCGTCTCTCCCTGCTCACAATGGCGGGGAATGAGAGGGGCGAGGCCCCTCTAACAATATCAGTTGTCCCTCCCCCACCTACCCCCCTGCCCAACCCCCAAGCCCCCCCCCCCCACTGTTAGAACACCTGCTACCGCCCCTACTGGGGCACCGGCAGCAGGAGGCACCGGGGCGATTACTGCCGCTGCTACGTCCACGGCCCCCCCAGATTCTAGGAACCCCCCCGCAGTTGGCCGGAAAGGCCAGGGCGGGAAGAAAGGAAAGGGCCCCGCTAAAACCACTAGGCCCTCCATGGCAGGGGCTGCCCCCACCGCTGTGGCCTCGTCATCGACCATGGCGTCCCTCCCTGCTGGTCCCTCTACCAGCTCTGTGAACGTCCCTCCACCAGCCCCCAGGACGTATGCCCGGGCGGTGGCAGGCTCCCCCCTGCCTGCCGTCTCGTCATCTCGCCCATCCACTGCCTCCGCTACCATCACCAGCAGCCGGGACCCCTTCCCCACCTTGACCAGGAGACACGGTGTCCGTTGCCTCCTGGTGCCCGCCTCGCCCCACGTGGAAGCATACGTGCAGGCGTTGGCGAAGGTGGTAGGACCCATGGCCATTGTGGCGGCCTCCAAGATGTATGGGAAGGTCGTTTTCTTCCTGGCTTCGGAGACTGCCGCCCAGGAGGCGGTGGAGAAGGGCCTAGTGGTAGGAGGGGTGTTTATCCCCCTAGAACCGCTAGAAGATCTGGGCGTTCGCCTCGTCCTCACCTCCGTTCCTCCCTTTTTACCTAATGTTACCCTGTTACCCGCTCTTTCTGCCCTGGGGAAACTTGTTTCTGCTATTAGCCCTCTCCCGTTAGGCTGCAAGGACCCCGCCCTCCGTCACGTCCTCTCGTTCCGCCGGCAAGTGCAGATTTCACTGCCGGCGGGGGTGCGTGACGGAGAGGCGCTTGAGGGGTCCTTCCTAGTTCCCTACCAGGGAGCCCGCTATAGGGTCTTTTATTCCACCGGAGAGGCCCGGTGCTACCTCTGCCGCTCGGCGGGGCATGTCCGTAGGGACTGCCCTTTGGCCCGGGGGAGAGAGGCACCTGAGACCCCCGAGACCCGGCAGGATATCGGCCCTGTCGTTGCCGACACCCCTGGCCACCCGGCACCTGAAACCACCCCTCCTCCCACCCGATCCAACGCTGCCCCCGTCCGGGCCCAAGAGGTATCTTTCCAACAACGCCCGGGCGACCACGGGAGTCCCGCTCTTGCTGTAACCACCTCGGCAGAGCCTCCGGAGGAGAGTGTGGCACAGCTATTACCAGGTGCAGGAGAGGGCTCGCCCCAAGGAGAACCCCCCGCCCCTCCTGCTGCCTCACCGCTATCCCCCCGAACCCCTGAACCTTTGCCTCCGCGCCCCGCTCCGCCCCCTGCTACTCAACCCCCAGATGATGCTATGGAGGGCTGGACTGTAGTCCAGGGGAAGCGAGGCAAGCGGAGGGCTCGAGCCCCGCTGCATCCATCTGACGCGGAAGCCCCCCGGAAGACCAGGAAGGGAGGTACTGACCTTGAGCCTCCCGCCTCGGCCACGAGTGAGATCCATTCGCTGGTGTTGGGAGGTGAAGATAGACTGGCATTGGAGGGAGGAATCCCCCCTCCGCGAGGGACCCTCCCCTCCGAAGCCCCGGAGGAAGCCCCTTCTAACCGGATACCACCTGAACTCCCTACGAACCCCGACGTGACCGTTGAGGCGGGCCCTAGCGGAGAGGCCCCCAGGGTAGTAGGAGTCGGCCTCTCCTCTGTGTATGCAGAGATTGAGGCCCTAGATTTGACCCCGGTCACCCAGGGAGGGGATGATTTACTGCCGGCCAGCCTCGTTTTAGGCAATCTCACCCCAGGCCCCCTTTCCCCATGTTCTCTCCCCCTGACTGCCTTTCCGGGTGAGCACCCCACGGAAAGTGGTTTATCACCTGATGCCATGGCTGCCACGACCACCCCGAAGCCAGCATCTAGCATTGCTCGGAGCCCCCTCCCTTGCCCCTTAACCCCCGACCCTGCTCAGGAGGCATCTTCTTTTTGCTGCTCGCCTCCTGAAGCCCAGGGCCTTACCTCTGCCCCTGTCCCCACCCCTGTCCCGGTTCAATTTCCCTCCTCCTGCAAGGCTACTGCCGCCCCTGGGGTTATTTCTTTTCCGCCTTTTGCAGACCCCCCCCAGGGAGCAGTCTTTACGTTTTCTAGTTGCGACTCATTAGGAGTTGCGCTTTTCCCCCTGCCATCCCCTTCCACTCCAAGGCACGAGATGGATTTAATAACCCCAGCCTGTCAGACGCCCCGTCGGCGGTCCGCACCCTGCCTACCCGCCTTAGCGGACCTCGAGGCTGTATTAAGAACCCCATTGGGGAGTACCCCGGAAACCGTAACCCCATCCCCCCATGAGCTGCGGCATGCACTACGGCAGTTCTTAGAGCACACCCGTGGTGCCCGCAATAGGGCACAGCTGGCTCTCCAGCGATGGGGGGACTTCGATCAACTTGTTCAGGCCGCAAGGGCCCTTATGAAGGAGGGCAGAGGGCAAGGGAGGCGCGGTGCTGCGGCCTACGAGCGGGCCCGCGGCTTCCGGAAGGAGCTACTTACTTATGGGATGGGACACGGGTTGCTACGCGACCCGCCGGGGGCCATGAGCACCCCCACCAATGAGAACTCCCCACCCCCCCGGCCCTCCGCATGACACCTCTCATTATTGTAACCCTGAATACCAGGGGCTGTAGGATGGCTCTCCGCAGGTCCCAGGTGCTCTCCTACCTTCGGGAGGGGGGGTACTCTGTGGTTTTCCTGCAGGAGACCCACACGGACCCAACCGCCGAGGATAGGTGGCGGCTGGAGTGGGGGGACGGGGTATACTTCAGCCATTGCACGACCTGGCAAGCTGGAGTGGCGACCCTGTTCTCCCCCGCCCTGCGGCCCGAGGTGCTAGGGGTCACTGAGGTCGTACCGGGCCACTTGTTGCACCTCCGAGTTCGTCTGGAGGGGCTCGTGGTCAATCTTGTTAATATCTATGCCCCGCAAGTGAGTTCACAGCGGCCACAATTCTACCAGCAGGTGTCCGATTTTCTCGGCACCCTAGACTCGCACGAGTGCCTGATCCTGGGAGGGGACTTTAACACTACCCTCGAGGAGCGGGACCGCTCGGGGGCCGAGCCGAGCCCGGCCGCCGCGACCATTCTCCGAGACATAGTCGATTATCACTCCCTAGTGGACGTCTGGCGTGACCATCACCCAGATGACACTTCCACGTTTACCTTTGTCCGGGTGGAGGCCCATCGGTCACACCGCTCTCGGTTAGACCGTATTTACCTATCCCGTTTCCATCTTTCACAGGCCCACTCCTCCACCGTGCGGCCGGCCCCTTTTTCCGACCATCATTTAGTTACCGTCACGGTCTCCCTCCGTGCGGAGGGACCGGGGCCGGCCTACTGGCACTTTAATAACAGCCTGCTGGAGGACGAGAGCTTTGTGATGTCCTTCCGGGAGTTCTGGCTGGCCTGGCGGGAGCAGTGGCGTGCCTTTCCCTCGGTGCGGCGCTGGTGGGATCTGGGGAAGGTGCGCGCCAAGCTCTTCTGCCGCAACTACACTCGGGGCGCCAGCCGACGGAGAAATGCAGCGATAGAGCAGTTGGAACGGGAGGTCTTAGAGCTGGAGAGGCGCCTGGCCGCCAGCCCCGGGGACCCGTCCCTCTGCGGAGCGTGCCGGGAGAAGCGGGAGGAACTTCGAGCCCTCGAGGACCACCGGGCCCGAGGTGCCTTTGTCCGGTCCCGCATCCGCCTCCTTCGGGAGATGGATCGCGGCTCCCGCTTCTTCTATGCCTTGGAGAAAACGAGGGGGGCCAAAAAACACGTCACCTGCCTTCTAGCGGAAGACGGCACCCCCCTCACGGATCCGGAGGAGATGTGTGGGAGGGCCCGTGACTTCTACGCAAGCCTTTTCTCCCCGGATCCGACCGATCCTGGCGCTCGCGGGGTGCTCTGGGAGGAACTCCCCACGGTCAGCGTGGGCGACCGAGACCGGCTAGAGCTGCCTCTCACCCTGGCCGAGTTCTCGGAAGCCCTCCGCCGCATGCCCACCAATAAATCTCCGGGCATGGACGGGCTGACCGTGGAGTTTTACCGCGCGTTCTGGGACATCCTCGGCCCAGACCTAGTCACTGTCTGGGCTGAGTCTTTGCAGGGCGGGGTCCTCCCTCTGTCGTGCAGGCGAGCGGTGCTTGCCTTGCTGCCGAAGAAGGGGGACCTCCGCGACTTACGAAACTGGCGTCCCCTCTCACTCCTTAGCACGGATTACAAAATCGTAGCGAAAGCAATTTCGCTGCGGCTAGGGTCCGTGATGGCGGACGTGATCCACCCAGACCAGACCTATACTGTCCCGGGTCGCAGCATTTTTGACAACCTCTTTCTAGTCCGAGACCTTTTGGAACTCGGGCGGAGAGACGGTCTGTCGTTCGCCCTCCTGTCTCTCGATCAGGAGAAGGCGTTCGATAGAGTGGATCATGGGTACCTCCTGAGCACCCTGCGGGCGTTTGGATTCGGACCTCAGTTTGTGAGTTTTCTCCGGGTGCTGTACGCCTCCGCGGAGTGTTTGGTTAGGCTCAACTGGACCCTGACCGAACCGGTCAGCTTCGGGCGAGGGGTGCGGCAGGGGTGCCCCCTCTCAGGCCAGCTGTACGCTCTGGCGATCGAGCCTTTCCTCTGTCTCCTCCGCAGGAGGTTGACGGGGTTGGTGCTGCGGGAGCCGGAGCTGCGGCTGGTCCTGTCGGCGTACGCCGATGACGTCCTCCTCGTGGTCCAGGACCCGGGCGACTTGGCGCGAGTGGAGGCATGCCAAGCCATTTATTCAGCAGCCTCCTCCGCCCGAGTCAACTGGGTCAAGAGCTCTGGCTTGGCGGTGGGGGGCTGGCGGCAGGTAAGCTCCCTCCCACCCGCGCTTCAGACCATCCGGTGGAGCGCCGGCCCTCTGCTCTATCTCGGCGTTTACCTTTCTGCCACGCACCCTTCTCCGCCGGAGAACTGGCAAAATTTGGAAGGCGGCGTGATTGAGCGGATCAGGAAATGGATGAGGCTACTCCGATGTCTCTCCCTTCGGGGGAGAGCACTGGTGCTCAACCAACTAGTCCTGTCCACGCTCTGGTACCGGCTCAACACCCTAGCCCCGGCCCCGGGTTTCCTGTCCCACCTCCGGAGATTGATTCTGGAGTTCTTTTGGTCAGGATTGCACTGGGCCCCTGTTGGAGTTCTTCATTTGCCCCTGAAGGAAGGAGGGCAGGGCCTGAAGTGTCTGTACACTCAGGTCCGCGTTTTCCGCCTCCAGGCCCTGCAGAGGCTCCTTTATGGTGCAGGTAGTTCGACGTGGAGCATATTGGCGCACGCCTTCCTACGCCGCTTCCATGGGCTCCGATATGACCGGCAGCTCTTTTATCTTTGTTCGAGAGGTTTTCCGCGAGACCTCTCCGGGCTGCCGGATTTCTACCAGGACCTCCTCCGGACCTGGAAACTGTTTTCAACCACCAGGTCTGTGGCGGCCATCGTGGGGGCAGATCTCCTCACGGAGCCCCTGCTACACAACCCCCAACTTCGTGTGCAGGCGGCGGAGTCCCGCACGGTGCGCCAGAGGTTGGTCCTGGCGGGAGTTACGAGGGTCGGGGACCTCCTGGACTACGACCGGGGAGACTGGCTGGATCCCCTGACGCTCGCTCGACGCATGGGGCTCTCCAGCCTTCGCACCCCCCGGCGCGTGCTTCAGGAGGTGGAGGCCGCTTTGACCCCCGCTGCTCGGGCTTATGTCAGCCGAGCCTTGCGCGAGGGTGCACCCCGCCCATCCCTTACCCCAGGCCCACCGGACCTTTCCATCGGGCCCCTACCCTGCCGATCCCAACACACCCCTCATCCTTTCACTGCAAGCCGGCTGCATGAATTGCAACCGGTCGGTTTTCAAGTTGCATCGCGGCAATATCTATATACACTCACGCTCCATACCCTTCACGCCCGCACCCTGGTGTCCCGCCCCGACACAAAGTGGCGAGATCTCCTGCCACCCTTGGAGGGGGAGCAACCTCGGTGGGCCAGCCTGTACTCCACCTTGGTCCCGAGGCCCGTCGGGGACATCAGTTGGCGGCTCCTTCACGGGGCCGTGAGCACGGGCGTGTTTTTGACACGTTTTACCTCCGTTCCGGAGACTTGCCCCTTCTGTAATGTGAGGGAAACCCTGGCGCACGTCTATTTAGAGTGTGCCAGATTGCAGCCTCTTTTTCGGCTCCTCACAAACATTCTTTTGCGCTTTTGGCTTCATTTTTCCCCTCACCTCTTTATCTATACACTCCCCATCCGTGGCCCCACCAAGTCGCGGGATCTCCTGGTTAGCCTCCTCCTAGCCTTGGCTAAGACAGCCATTTATAAGACCAGAGAGCGGAGGTTGGCTCATGAGGCGTCCTGCGATTGTAGGGCCGTTTTCCGATCCTCAGTACATTCACGCATCCGGGCGGAGTTCCTCTGGGCGGCGTCCACCGACTCCCTTGACACCTTCGAGGAGCGGTGGGCGCTGTCCGGGGTTCTCTGCTCGGTGACCCCGTCCGGTTCCCTCCGTCTGACCCTCTGATTGAGGGACAGAGCGAGAGACGCCAGCCACAGCCGTTAGCTGCTGTGAATACCATCATTATTGTTATTTAGGAGGGGTCTTATAATACATGGATGTGCCCCCCTCCCTCCCAGCCACCCACCCCGCAGCCGTGCCCATCTTGTCGGGCACTCTCAGGAGAGGGAGGGTCGGTGACCCTGGGCGCGGCACTAGGTAACTCGAGGGGGTGGAAGACCACGAGTGTCGAGGAAGCCCCCCCGCTCTAGGCCACCAGGTAACTCAGGAGGGTGGAAGACCACGAGTGTCGAGGAAGCCCCCCCGCTCTGGGCCTGGGCTAGCCTGACCACCTCTCCCTCCTGAAAGCTGTTGTGTTATACCTTCTGATTGCGTTGTTTTGTTGCTAAGTTTTTCTTTATCTTTTTGTAATTTCTGTAACTGTTACAAATAAATTTCTTTTCTGTTTAAAAAAAAAAAAAAAAAAAAAAAAAAAAAAAAAACCTTCCCTGTTGGGAAATGGGACCGTCCCTCGCTTGCTCCTCAGCTATCTGCTTTCTATTCTTTCCTAAAGCCCCCTGGCCTGGATTTTCCTTACTTTTCGATCCTGCCTTAGTCCCCCCCGCCCCCCCGACCGGGCCAGACGCTTTTTTGTTTTGTTTTGATTTTTTGCCGTTTGTTTTGCTGCCGTTTGAGTGCTGGTCGGCTGCCAGTTTGCCGCCAGCACCCGCCCCCCCCATGCCTGCTCTCGGGCGCAGCTATTTGCCTCAGCTGAAACCCCCGGAGGAGGGGGGGAAGATTGCCGATTTTGCTACCCGGAGGGGGGAGTGGAAGCCCCCAGACCCAGCCATTTTGCTGTCTGTTTGGAATTCTTATCTCGGCCTGCTGGAAGCCTTGGTACACAGCCAACAAGCTGGAGAAGAAATCACCCAGGGAAACTACAAATCATTGTGGAGGGGGCCGTAAGACTGAGTAATTTTTTTTGAATTATACTCTCGTGGGGGGGAGTTTGACTGTGGTTTAATTGCGTTTTGCGGCGGCACAGGGGGTGTGGCATGGAGCTGCCCCCCGATCCATCGGTGCCCCCCCCCCAGCATTACTACAACTGTCACGGCCCCCCCGCCGTCCGTCCCTGCTGGCAACCTGCCATCTGCCTTCGGATCCAGCTGTTTGCTTTGAATTTTGCCTTTCGGACCGGACATAACAGCCGACCAAACGAGACTCTTTGGACAAACGTGCGTGGGTCTACACCCCCCCCCCCGGACTGCTTATCCCACAGCTTGCCCCTATCACCGGACCCCGATTTCTGTTCCCCGCCCCCCCTCCCAGTCCAACCCATTTGGCATTCCTCCCCCCCGCCCGCCTGCAGCCCAGTAGGGAGGAGCGGTTACTCTGCTTCCCCCTCCCCCCTCCTCCTTCCAGTGTCTCCCCGTCTCTCCCTGCTCACAATGGCGGGGAATGAGAGGGGCGAGGCCCCTCTAACAATATCAGTTGTCCCTCCCCCACCTACCCCCCTGCCCAACCCCCAAGCCCCCCCCCCCACTGTTAGAACACCTGCTACCGCCCCTACTGGGGCACCGGCAGCAGGAGGCACCGGGGCGATTACTGCCGCTGCTACGTCCACGGCCCCCCCAGATTCTAGGAACCCCCCCGCAGTTGGCCGGAAAGGCCAGGGCGGGAAGAAAGGAAAGGGCCCCGCTAAAACCACTAGGCCCTCCATGGCAGGGGCTGCCCCCACCGCTGTGGCCTCGTCATCGACCATGGCGTCCCTCCCTGCTGGTCCCTCTACCAGCTCTGTGAACGTCCCTCCACCAGCCCCCAGGACGTATGCCCGGGCGGTGGCAGGCTCCCCCCTGCCTGCCGTCTCGTCATCTCGCCCATCCACTGCCTCCGCTACCATCACCAGCAGCCGGGACCCCTTCCCCACCTTGACCAGGAGACACGGTGTCCGTTGCCTCCTGGTGCCCGCCTCGCCCCACGTGGAGACATACGTGCAGGCGTTGGCGAAGGTGGTAGGACCCACGGCTATTGTGGCGGCCTCCAAAATGTATGGGAAGGTCATCTTTTTCTTAGCTTTGGAGGCTGCCGCCCAGGAGGCGGTGGAGAAGGGCCTGGCAGTGGGGGGGGTGTTTGTCCCCCTAGAGCCGCTAGAAGACCTGGGCGTTCGCCTTGTCCTCACCTCCGTTCCTCCCTTTTTACCCAATGCTGCCCTGTTACCCGCTCTCTCCACCCTGGGGAAACTTGCCTCTGTCATCAGCCCTCTCCCGTTGGGCTGCAAGGACCCCACCCTCCGTCACGTCCTTTCGTTCCGCCGGCAAGTGCAGCTTCTTCTGCCGGCGGCGGCACGTGACGGAGAGGCGCTTGAGGGGTCCTTCCTAGTCCCTTACCAAGGAGCCCGCTATCGGGTCTTCTACTCCACCGGAGAGGCCCGGTGCTACCTCTGCCGCTCAGCGGGGCATGTCCGCAGAGACTGCCCTTTGGCCCAGGGGGGAGGGGCACCCGAGACCCCCGAGACCCGGCAGGACATCGGCCCCGTCGTTGCCGACGCCCCTGGCCGCCCGGCACCTGAAACCAACCCTCCTCCTATCGACCCGCCGCTGCTCCCATATGGGCCCAAGAAACACCTTCCCTACAACGCCCAGGCGAGCAAGGGAGTCCCACCCTTGCTATTACCAATCCGGCAGAGCCTATGGAGGAGGGTGTGGCAAAGATATTACCGGGTATAGGAGAGGGCCTACCCCAAGGAGAACCCCCCGCCCCTCATGCTGCCTCACCGTTACCCCCCCGAACCCCTGAACCATCGCCTCCGCCCCCCGACACGACCCCTGCTAACCAACCCCCAGACGATGCTATGGAGGGCTGGACCCTAGTCCAGGGGAAGCAAGGCAAGCAGAAGGCTCGAGCTCCGCTGCACCCATCCAATGCGGAAGCCCCCCGGAAGACCAGGAAGGGAGGCACTGATTTTGAGCCTTCCGCTACGGCCACGAGTGAGATCCATCCGCTGGTGTCAGGAGGGGAAGACAGACTGGCATTGGAGGGCAGAATCCCCCCTCCACGGGAGACCATCCCCTCCGAGACCCCTGAGGAAGCTTCTCCTGCCCGGATACCACCCGAACCCCCCGCGAACCCCGAAGCGACCGTTGAGGCGGGCCCTAGAGGAGAGGCCCCCGGGGTAGCAGGAGTTGGCCTCTCCTCCATGTATGCGGAGATTGAGGCCCTAGATTTGACCCCGGTCACCCAGGGAGAGGATGATCTACTGCCGGCCGGCCTCGATCTGGGCAACCTCACCCCAGCCCCCCTTTTCCCATGCTCCCTCCCCTTAATTGCCTTCCCGGGTGAGCACCCTGCAGAAGGTGGTCCACCACCTGATGCCATGGCCGCCAAGACCACCACGGAGCCAGCGCCTAGCGCCACTGGGAGCCCCCTCCCTTACCCCTTAACCCTCGACCCTGCTCAGGAGGCACCTTCTTTTAGCTGCTTGCCTCCTGAAGCCCAGAGCCTTACCTCTGCCCCTGCCCCCACCCCTGTCCCTGCCCAATTTACCTCCTCCTGCAATGCTATTGCCGCCCCGGGGTTATTTCTTTCCCGCCTTTCGTAGATTCCCCCCAGGGAGCAGTCTTTGCACTTTCTAGTTGCGCCCCGCCATCCCCTTCCACCCCAAGGCGTGAAATGGATTTAATAACCCCAGCCTGTCAGACGCCCCGTCGGTGGTCCGCACCCTGCCTACCCGCCTTAGCGGACCACGAGGCAGCATTAAGAGCCCCACCAGGGAATACCCCGGAAATTGTAACCCCACCCCCCCATGAGCTGCGGCATGCACTATGGAAGTTCCTAGAACACACCCGTGGCGCCTGCAATAGGGTACAGCTGGCTCTTCAGCTATGGGGGGACTTTGATCAAATTCTTCAGGCCACAAGGGCCCTTATAAAGGAGGGCAGAGGGCAAGGAATGCGCGGTGCTGCGGCCTACGAGTGGGCCCGTGGCTTCCGAAAAGATCTACTCATCCACGGGATGGGTCACGGGTTGCTGCGCAACCCGCTGGGGGCCACGAACACCCCCACCAATAAGAACCCCCCACCCCCCCAGCCCTCCGCATGACGCCTCTCATTATTGCAACCTTGAACACCAGCGGCTGTAAGATGGCTCTCCGCAGGTCCCAGGTGCTCTCTTACCTTCGGGAGGGGGGGTACTTTGTTGCTTTCCTGCAGGAGACCCATACAGACCCGACCGTCGAGGACAGGTGGCGGCTGGAGTGGGGGGACGGGGTATACTTTAGCCACTTCACGACGTGGCAAGCTGGAGTGGCGACCCTGTTCTCCCCCACCCTACGGCCCAAGGTGCTAGGGGTCACTGAGGCCATGCCGGGCCACCTGCTGCACCTTCGAGTCGGTATGGAGGGGCTCGTGGTTAACCTTGTTAACATCTATGCCCCGCAAACGAGCCCAAAGCGGCCACAATTCTATCAGCGGGTGTCCGACTTTCTCGGCACCCTAGATTCGCATGAGTGCCTGGTCCTGGGAGGGGAGTTTAACACCACCCTCGAGGAACAGGACCGCTCAGGGGCCGAGCCGAGCCCAGCCGCCGCGAACATTCTCCGAGAAATAGTCGAACATCACTCCCTAGTGGACGTCTGGCGTGACCATCACCCAGATGACACTTCCACGTTCATTTTTGTCCGGGTAGAGGCCCATCAGTCACACCACTCTCGGTTGGACCGTATTTACTTATCCCGTTTCCATCTTTCACAGGCCTACTCCTCCACCATTCGGCCGGCCCCATTCTCCAACCATCATTTAGCCACCATAACGGTCTCCCTCCGTGCAGAGAGACCGGGGCCGGCCTATTGGCACTTTAACAACAGTCTGTTGGAGGACGAGAGCTTCGTGACGTCCTTCCGGGAGTTTTGGCTGGCCTGGCGAGAGCAGTGGCGTGCCTTTCCCTCGGTGCAGCGATGGTGGGATCTAGGGAAGGTGCGCGCCAAGCTCTTCTGCCGTGACTACACTCGGGGCACCAGCCGACGGAGAAATGCGGCGATAGAGCAGTTGGAACAGGAGGTCTTAGAGATGGAGAGGTGCCTGGCCGCCAACCCCGAGGACCCGTCCCTCTGCGGAGCGTGCCGGGAGAAGCGGGAGGAGCTCCGGGCCCTCGAGGACCACCGGGCCCGAGGTGCCTTTGTTCGGTCCCGCATCCGCCTCCTTCTGGAGATGGACCGCGACTCCCGCTTCTTCTATGCCCTGGAGAAAATGAGGGGAGCCAAGAAACATGTCACCTGCCTTCTAGTGGAAGACGGCACCCCCCTCACGGATCTGGAGGAGATGTGTGGGAGGGCCCGTGACTTCTACACAAGCCTTTTCTCCCCGGATCCGACCGATCCTGGCGCTTGCGGGGTGCTCTGGGAGGAACTCCCCACAGTCAGCGTGGGTGACCGAGACTGGCTAGAGCTGTCTCTCACCCTGGCCGAGTTCTCGGAAGCCCTCCGTCGCATGCCCACCAATAAATCTCCGGGCATGGACGGGCTGACCGTGGAGTTTTACCGCGCGTTCTGGGACATCCTCGGCCCAGACCTAGTCACTGTCTGGGCTGAGTCCTTGCAGAGCGGAGTCCTCCCTCTTTCGTGCAGGCGAGCTGTGCTCGCCTTACTGCCGAAGAAGGGGTACCTCCGCGATTTACGAAATTGGCGTCCCGACTCGCTCCTCAGCACGGACTACAAAATCATAGCGAAAGCAATCTTGCTGTGGCTAGGGTCTGTGCTGGCGGACGTGATCCACCCAGACCAGACCTACATCGTCCTGGACCGCAGTATCTTTGATAACCTATTTCTGGTTCGCGACCTTTTGGAACTCGGGCGTAGAGACAGTCTGTCGTTCGCCCTCCTGTCCCTAGATCAGGGGAAGGCGTTCGATAGGGTGGACCACGGGTACCTCCTGAACACTCTGAGAGCGTTTGGCTTCAGACCCCAGTTTGTGGGGTTTCTCCGGGTGCTGTACGCCTCTGCAGAGTGTCTGGTTAAGCTCAACTGGACCCTGACCGAACCGGTCAGCTTCGGGCGAGGAGTACGGCAGGGGTGCCCCCTCTTGGGCCAGCTGTACGCTCTGGCGATCGAGCCCTTCCTCTGCCTCCTCCGCAGGAGGTTGACAGGGTTGGTGCTGTGGGAGCCGGAGCTGCGGCTGGTCCTGTTGGCGTACGCTGATGACGTGCTCCTCATGGTCCAGGACTCAGGCAACTTGGCGCAGGTGGAGGCTTGCCAGGCCATCTATTTGGCAGCCTCCTCCGCCCGGGTCAACTGGGTCAAGAGCTCTGGCTTGGCGGTGGGGGATTGGCGGCAGGTAAGCTCCCTTCCACCCGCGCTTCAGACCATCCGGTGGAGTGCGGGTCCACTGCTCTATCTTGGTGTTTACCTTTCCACCACGCACCCTTCCCCGCTGGAGAACTGGCAAAATTTAGAGGGTGGGCTGATAGAGCGGATCCGGAAATGGACGAGGCTACTCCGATGTCTCTCCCTCCGAGGGAGAGCACTGGTGCTTAACCAACTAGTCCTGTCCACGCTCTGGTACCGGCTCAACACCCTGGCCCCGGCCCCGGGTTTCCTGACCCACCTCCGAAGATTGATTCTAGAGTTCTTTTGGTCAGGAATGCACTGGGCCCCTGTTGGAATTCTTCATTTACCCCTGAAGGAAGGAGGGCAGGGCATGAAGTGTCTGTACACTCAGGTCTGCGTTTTCCGCCTCCAGGCCCTGCAGAGGCTCCTTTATAGTGCAGGTAGTTCGACGTGGAGCATATTGGCGCACGCCTTCCTGCGCCGTTTCCAAGGGCTCCGATACGACCGGCAGCTCTTTTATCTTTGTCCGAGAGGTTTTCCGCGAGACCTCTCGGGGCTGCCGGTCTTCTACCAGGACCTCCTCCGGACCTGGAAATTTTTTTCTAACGACCAGGTCCGTGGCGGCCACCGTGGGAGCAGATCTCCTCACGGAGCCCCTGCTACACAATCCCCAACTCCGTGTGCAGGTGGCGGAGTCCCGCTCAGTGCGCCAGAGGTTGGTCCTGGCGGAAGTCACGAGGGTCGGAGACCTCCTGGACTACGACCGGAGAGACTGGCTGGATCCCCTGACGCTCGCTCGGCGCATGGGGCTCTCCAGCCCTCGTACCCCCCCAGCGCGTACTTCAGGAGGTGAAGGCCGCCTTGACCCCCGCTGCTCGGGCTTATGTCAACCAAGCCTTGCGCGAGGGCGCACCCCGCCCATCCTCTACCCCAGGCCCACCGGACCTTTCCATTGGGCCCCTACCCTGCCGATCCCAACAGACCCCTCACCCTTTCACTGCAAGCCGGCTGCATGAACTGCAGCCGGTCAGTTTTCAAATTGCACCACGGAAATATTTATACACACTCACGCTTCACACACTTCACGCCCACACCCTGGTGTCCCGCCCCGACACAAAGTGGCGGGACCTCCTGCCACCTTTGGAGGGTGAGCAACCTCGGTGGGCCAGCCTGTATTCCACCTTGGTCCCGAGGCCCGTCGGGGACATCAGTTGGCAGCTCCTTCACGGAGCTGTGAGCACGGGCGTTTTTTTGACATGGTTTACCCCCATCCCTGATACTTGCCCTTTTTGTAATGTGAGGGAAACCCTGGCGCACGTCTATTTAGAGTGGGCCAGATTGCAGCCCCTTTTTCGGCTCCTCACAAATATTTTATTGCGCTTTTGGCTTCATTCTCCCCTCACCTTTTTATCTATACGCTCCCCATCCGTGGCCCCACAAAGTCACGGGATCTCCTGGTTAACCTCCTCCTAGCCTTGGCTAAAACAGCCATTTATAAAACCAGAGAGAGGAGGTTGGCCCATGAAGCGTCCTGCAATTGTTGGGCCTTTTTCCGATCCTCAGTACATTCACGTATCCGGGCGGAGTTCCTCTGGGCGGCGTCCACTGACTCCCTTGACGCCTTCGAGGAGTGGTGGGCGCTGTCCGGGGTTCTCTGCTCGGTGACCCCGTCCGGTTCCCTTCGTCTGACCCTTTGTTTGAGGGGAAGAGCGAGAGACGCCAGCCCCAGCCGTTGCCGCTGTGGATACCATCATTAATGTCATCTAGGAGGGGTCCTATAATACATGGGTGTCTACCCCCCCCCACCTCCAAACCGCCCACCCCGCAGCCGTGCCCATCTTGCCGGGCACTCTCAGGAGAGGGATAATTGGTGACACTGGGCGCGGCCCTAGGTAACTCGAGGGGGTGGAAGACCACGAGTGTCGAGGAAGCCCCCCCGCTCTAGGCCACCAGGTAACTCAGGAGGGTGGAAGACCACGAGTGTCGAGGAACCCCCCCCCGCTCTGGGCCCAGGCTAGCCTGAACACTTCTCCCTCCTGAAAGCTGCTGTGTTATACCTTCTGTTTGCGTTGTTTTGTTGCATAGTTTGTTTTGTTTTCTTTGGTAACTCTTTGCAAGTGTTACGCAATAAAATTCTTCTCTGTTTCAAAAAAAAAAAAAAAACCTTCCCTGTTACCTTACCCAGGGAAAAGGGACCTACTTAGCCTGCTCTTCTGCTGCTGCCCTCTGGCCTGGGCTTTCCTTGCTTTTTGCCCCTGCTTTCGGCTTCCCCCCGACCGGGCCAGAGGCTTTCCCCCCATTTCTTTTCTTTTTGTTGTTTTTTTTTTCCTTTCTCTGCTGTTGCTAGAGTGGCAGCACCGGAGGGTAGTGTCTCCCCTCCACGGGAGACCCTCCCCTCCGAGACCCTCAAGGAAGCCCCTTCTGTCCTGACCCTACCCGAAGCTCCTGTGAACCCCGAGGCAACTGTCGTGGCGGGTGCCGGTGGGGAGAACTTCAGGGTGGCGGAAAGTGTCCTCTCCTCCATGTTCGAGGAGATCGAGGCCTTAGATCTGACCCCGGTCGCCCAGGGGGAGGACGACCTCTTGCCAGCAAATCTCGATTTGGGCAGCCTCACTCCACCCCTCTTTTCCCCATGCTCCCTCCCCTTAACTGCTGCTTCTGCTCCCACCTCCGAGGAGCCCCTGGACTCCTCCACCGACCCAGCCGCTGATGACACCCTGCTGACGACCACTGAGCCTGCTCAGGTGACAGCTGGCGGCACGCGGCCGGGGCAAGAGTCACCAGGGGCACCCCCCCGTTGGTGCGGAGCAATCGACTTCCTTCCCGGGCGGGGGCCCAACAGAAGATAATCCACCTCCTGATGCTGTGGCCACTAAATCTGCCACAGAACGCGTGCCCAGTGTCACTGAGAGCTCCCTTCCCACCCCCTTAAGCCTTGAGCCTGATCAGGAGGCACCACCATCCAGCTGCTTGCCTCCCGAAACCCAGAACCTTGCCTCTGCCCCTGCTCCTACCCCTATCCAATTTACCTCCTGCAATGTCATTGCCGCCCCCGGGGCTGTCTCCTTCCCTTTCCCAACTGATGACCCCCAGGGAGCGGCCTTTGTGTTCTCCCGCCCCGACCCATTAGGAGCTGCTATTTTCCCTCCACCGCCCCAGAGCTTGAGGTGGGCCTAGAAGCTCCAGCCCATGAGGCACCCCGTCGGGGGTCCGCACCCTGCTTGTCCGTTTTAGTGGACCACAGGGCTGCACCAAGGGCCCCGCCAGGGAACAACCGGGAAACCGTAACCCCACCCCCCCATGAGCTGCGAGGAGAGCTGCGGAAGTTTTTAGAGGATGTCCGTGGCTCCCGCAACAAGGTACAACTTGCTCTCCAGCGATGGGGGGACTTTTCTCAAATCCTCCGGGCCACAAGGGCCCTCATGGGGGAAGGTAAAGGGACGGGGAAGCAGGATGCCACGGCCTACTGGCGGGTCCGCGTCTTCCGTGAACAATTACTCACCTACGGGATGGGTCACGGACTGCTGCACGGCCCAATGGGAGATATGAGCGTCCCTGCCAGTGAGGACCCCCCCGACCCTCCCCATGACACCTCTCACCATTGCAACGTTGAACACCCGGGGTTGTAGGATGGCTCTCCGCAGGTCCCAGGTGCTCTCCTTCCTTCGGGAGGGAGGGTACTCTGTGGTTTTCCTGCAGGAGACCCATACGGACCCGACCGCCGAAGACAGTTGACGGCTGGAGTGGGGGGACAGGGTCTACTTTAGCCATTCCACGGTTCGACAGGCTGGAGTGGCGACCCTGTTCTCCCCCTGTGGTGCTAGGGGTCGCTGAGGCCGTACCAGGTCACCTGCTGCATCTCTGGGTCTGTATGGAGGGGCTCGTGGTTAACCTCGTTAACGTCTATGTCCCGACATCGGGCCCGGAGTGGCTGCAATTCTACCAGCGGGTGTCCGCCTTCCTCGGCACCTTAGATTCTCACGAGTGCCTGGTCCTGGGGGGGGGACTTTAATACCACCCTCGAGGAACAGGACCGCTCGGGGACTGAGCAGAGCCCGGCCGCCGCGGACACCTTCCGGGAGACAGTCGAACATCACTCCCTAGTGGACATCTGGCGCGACCACCACCCAGATGACACTTCCATGTTCACCTTTGTCCAGGTGGCAGCCCATTGGTTGAGCCACTCCCGGTTGGACCGCATTTATTTATCACGCTTCCATCTCTCACGAGCCCACTCCTCCAGCATTCAGCTGGCCCCATTTTCTGACCATCATCTAGCCACCATGACAGCCTCCCTCTGTGCGGGAAGGCCGGGGCCGGCCTACTGGCATTTTAACAACAGCCTGTTGGAGGATGAGGGCTTCGTGATGTCCTTCCGTGAATTCTGGCTGGCCTGGCAAGGGCAGCAGTGTGCCTTTCTCTCGGCGCGGCGATGGTGGGACCTGGGGAGGGTGCGCGCCAGGCTTTTCTGCCGCAACTACACCCGGGGCACCAGCCAACGGAGAAATGCGGCGATAGAGCAGTTGGAACGGGAGGTCTTAGAGATGGAGAGGCGTCTGGCCGCCAGCCCCGAGGACCCGCTCCTCTGCGGAGTGTGCCGGGAGAAGCAGGAGGAGCTCCGGGCCCTTGAGGACCATCGGGCCCGGGGCACCTTTGTTCGATCCCGCATCCACCTCCTTCAGGAGATGGATCGCGACTCCCGCTTCTTCTGTGCCCTGGAGAAAACGAGGGGGGCCAAGAAACACGTCACCTGCCTCCTGGCAGAAGATGGCACCCCCCCTCACGGAACCGGTGGAGATGTGCGGGAGGGCCCGAGCCTTCTACGCAAGTCTTTTCTCCCCGGATCTGACCGACCCTAGAGCTTGCAGAGTGCTTTGGGAGGAGCTCCCTACGGTCAGCGTGAGCGACCGAGACCAGCTAGAGTTGCCTCTCACTCTGGCCGAGTTCTTGGAAGCCCTCTGTCGTATGCCCACTAATAAGTCTCCAGGCATGGACGGGCTGACCGTGGAATTCTACCGTGTGTTTTGGGACGTCCTCGGCCCAGACCTAGTCATCGTCTGGGCCGAGTCTCTGCAGAGCGGGGTCCTCCCTCTTTCGTGCAGGCGAGCTGTGCTCGCCTTACTGCCAAAGAAGGGGGACCTCCGCGATTTACGAAATTGGCGTCCCGACTCGCTCCTCAGCACAGACTACAAAATCATAGCGAAAGCAATCTTGCTGTGGCTAGGGTCTGTGCTGGCGGACGTGATCCACCCAGACCAGACCTACACCGTCCCTGACCGCAGTATCTTTGATAACCTATTTCTGGTTCGCGACCTTTTGGAACTCGGGCGTAGAGACAGTCTGTCGTTCGCCCTCCTGTCCCTAGATCAGGGGAAGGCGTTCGATAGGGTGGACCACGGGTACCTCCTGAACACTCTGAGAGCGTTTGGCTTCAGACCCCAGTTTGTGGGGTTTCTCCGGGTGCTGTACGCCTCCGCAGAGTGTCTGGTTAAGCTCAACTGGACCCTGACCGAACCGGTCAGCTTCGGGCGAGGAGTACGGCAGGGGTGCCCCCTCTTGGGCCAGCTGTACGCTCTGGCGATCGAGCCCTTCCTCTGCCTCCTCCGCAGGAGGTTGACAGGGTTGGTGCTGTGGGAGCCGGAGCTGCGGCTGGTCCTGTCGGCGTACGCTGATGACGTGCTCCTCGTGGTCCAGGACTCGGGCAACTTGGCGCAGGTGGAGGCTTGCCAGGCCATCTATTTGGCAGCCTCCTCCGCCTGGGTCAACTGGGTCAAGAGCTCTGGCTTGGCGGTAGGAGACTGGCGGCAGGCGAGCTCCCTCCCACCCGTGCTTCAGACCATCCGGTGGAGTGTGGGTCCGCTGCTCTACCTCGGCGTTTACCTTTCTGCCACACATCCCTCTCCGCCGGAGAACTGGGAAAATTTAGAGGGCGGGGTGATAGAGCGGCTCCGGAAATGGACGGGACTACTCCGATGTCTCTCCCTTTGTGGGAGAGCGCTGGTGCTTAATCAACTAGTCCTGTCCAAGCTGTGGTACCGGCTCAACACCCTGGTCCCGGCCCCGGGTTTCCTGACCAACCTCCGGACATCGATTCTGGGGTTCTTTTGGTCAGGAATGCACTAGGCCCCTGTAGGGGTTCTTCATCTACCCCTGAAGGAAGGAGGACAGGGCATGAAGTGTCTGCACACTCAGGTCTGCATCTTCTGCCTCCAGGCCCTACAGAGGCTCCTTTATAGTGCAGGCAGTTCAGCGTGGAGCATACTGGCGCACGCCATCCTGCGCCGCATCCGAGGGCTCCGATATGACCGGCAGCTCTTTTATCTCAGTGCGGGAGGTCTTCCGTGAGACCTCTCCAGGCTGCCGGTCTTCTATGAGGACCTCCTCCGGACTTGGAAACGGTTTTTAATGACCAGGTCCATGGCGGCCACAGAGGGGGCAGATCTCCTTGCGGAGCCCCTGCTACACAACCCCCAGCTCCGTGTGCAGGTGGCGGAGTCCCGCTCGGTGCACCAGAGTTTGATCCTGGCAGAAGTCACGAGAGTTGGAGACCTCCTGGACTACGACCGGGGAGACTGGCTGGATTCCCTGATGCTCACTCGGCGCATGGGGCTCTCCAGACCTCATACGCCCCGGCACATACTTCAGGAGGTGAAGGCTGCTTTGCCGCCTGCTGCTAGAGCTTACCTCGATCGGGTCCTGCTCGAGGGCACGCCTCGCCCACTCTCTACCCCAGGCCCGCCGGACCTTTTAGTTGGACCCCTGCCCCGTAGACCCAAACGACCCCCTCACCCCTTTATGGCGAGCCGGCTGCATGAACTGCAGCCGGTATGCTTCCAAACCGCGCCAAGGAAACATCTATACATGCTCGTGCGCCACACCCTTCACGCCCTCACCCTAGTGTCCCGCCCCGACACAAAGTGGCGGGATCTTCTGCCACCTTTGGAGGGTGAGCAGCCCCGGTGGGCCAGTCTATATTCCACCTTGGTTCCGAGGCCCATCGGGGACATCAGTTGGCGGCTCCTTCACAGAGCTGTGAGCACGGGCACGTACTTGGCGCGGTTCAACCCTCCCAGATACTTGTCCCTTTTGCGGTGTGAGGGAAACCCTGGCGCACGTATATTTGGAGTGTGCCAGGCTGCAGCCCCTGTTCTGGCTCCTCACAAATCTTTTATTACATTTTTGGTTGCATTTTTCCCCTCACCTTTTTATTTATGCACTCCCCATCCACGGCCTCACAAAGTCGCGGTATCTCCTAGTTAACCTCCTCCTGGCCCTGGCTAAAACGGCCATCTATAAAACCAGAGAGAGGAGGTTGGCCGATGGAGTTTCCTGTGACTGTGGGGCCATTTTCCGATCCTCGGTCCGTTCACGTATCCGAGCGGAGTTCCTCTGGGCGGCGTCCACTGACTCCCTTGATGCTTTTGAGGAGCGGTGGGCGCTGTCCAAGGCTCTCTGCTCAGTGTCCCCATCCGGCTCTCTTTGTTTTGACCCTTTGATTGGGGGAGAGAGTAAGGGGCCCCAGCCATTGTTGCTGCAGACACAACCACCTTAGAGGGGTCCTTTCACATGTGGGTGCATGTGCTCCCCCCCCCAGGTTGTCCACCCCACCCGGGTTGTCCTGCCCCTTTTGTTGGGTGCTTTCAGAGGAGGGAATTGTTGGTGACACTGGGGCGTGGTGGCAGGTAACTCGAGGGGGTGGCAGACCTTGAGAGTCGATGAAGCCCCCTCGCTCTGGACCATGAGGTAACTCGGAAGGGTGGAAGACCACGAGAGTCAAGGAAGCCCCCTGCTCTGGGCCCAGGCAAGCTTGAACACTTCCCTCCCCTGAAGCTAATGAGAAAACAATTGTGATTGGTTGCTGTGTTACACATTGCATATGCTGTTGTTTTGTTTTGTAAGTGTGTTATGCAAATAAAAAAAAATTACTCTCCTGTAGCCATCTGGCCCGACCCTGTCACAGTTCTCAGACTTGTTTGGAGATGAATACGGAATACATATAGTGGTAACCTGCATTTGTGGTATAGCTGACAGCTACCCTTCATGTACATACTGCCCTCAAAGTAAGTGTGCTGCAAGCTAGAACTTTTAAAGTCAAGAGATTTTGAACTGCTATCTCTTGCTGAGTGGTATTTAATGGTGAGGCAAATGAGATATTATGAATGCAACCATTAAAAAAAAATCTAACCTCACCTAAGGAAGAAATAATAACTTTTCTCACAATAACAAGTGAATGTTCTCTTTATTTGGGGGTAAGAAAAAAAAAGTTCTGTGATGGTACATTCCACAAAGAGAGCTGCTTGTCCTTCTTGTCATGCTTGGCGTCTTGTTTTAAGATCCCTCTTTGATGGTGTACTCCTGTTGCAAGAGAATTGTTTCTAGTTCAGGGAAGGAATGATGCGTCTTTAATAAACAAACCTGGGAACTAATACAAATCCATGTTGACAAATGCTTGTCAGGAAGAAAACCAAAGAAACAAAATCAATACACAGTCTTGCATTAAATCACATTGTTTACAGATACTCTGAAACCTGTTTACAGATAGATATCTTGCAGCCTCTTTTTTTTTTACTAAATAGTTGTCCCTGACTAATTTAGGATAAACCAGAATTTGGCTTTATAACAACACAAATTTAAAAAAAGAAGATGTTTACAGCCAATCTTTTCAAATATTCTGTCTTTTTTAAGGAAAAAAGCATTCCTCCCAGCCTTCCTTATTCTGACACCATTTTACTTTAGAAGATCTCAAAGTACAAGTGAATACATGACACTCGCAGTGTCTCCAGTGTACACATTTTACGTTTGATTTATGACATTACTATATAGGTGCACTTGACAGCTTTCAGATTGAAGCAGAGACAAGAGAGCTTTAAAGTGAGATGGGTTATCTGGGTAAATCTATCAAGGGTTCGTCCTGGGAGAACAAGGAGAGAGGCTTTGTAGAGCCCTGCTGTGTAGCAAGCCTCTATGCCGAGCACATCCCAAGCTCCCTGACAGTTGCGCTCAGCCTTCACTGTAATAACGAATAAAAGGGAGCTCCCTGTAGATTACAGATCTTCCGTGTTTTGACATTGACCTTAATACATAATTTAACCACAAAGCCTGAGAAGTGTGGAACAAGATAAGAAAAGACCACAGAACTGGCAAATAAAGTGATGTTCAATCAGAAATCATATTTGTTCCTGATAGTGGAGATGTGGACATTAAAATGGGAGACAGAGAGAGCAAGAGAGAGAGAGCACAATCTGGGTTATTTGAAGAGTTATGGATCTCTTTTAAAGGACAAATGGTTGTCAAATAAAAGTTTGTCCTGGATACTCAATAAGAAATAAAAAAGTCAATTGTTATTAAATTTTCAGAGACACAGGGTTTTCTCTTTTCCCAAATAGCTTAATGACACTTTTATGCCAGGCTTGTTTTGTGTATGTGTTTTTGCTTTTAACCCAATGGACTGTGGAGAATACAGTATATACAATTATCATAATACTCTCCTTAGGCATATATTTACCAATTATGTTTAAAATCTGCCTACTCTGGGCCTTAGCTTGGGTTTATACTTAAAAAGAAACACACTGGTTTGTATGCTAAGAGATTGTGGATTTTTCTTCTTATTTACAGAGAACGCTCAATGCACACAAGGATAGGCTTGGTTATATGTCAATAATATATTTCTATTTTAAATTAAGAGAGGCACACAGAAACAAACATGTTTTTTCAGTGTTAAGGGCCTTGTCCACCAATACAATAAAAATATGGTTTATTAGAGGGATACTGTCAGAGATAAAAATCATGTACAACATTTTTTAAATTTTTTTTTCCGCCTTACTAATAGTACTAAAAACTCAAAGAATGAAAAAAAAAAACACTTTTCACTATTTATGCTATTTTTAGTTTAATTAGCATTTCATCTGCATTGGACAACACATATAGACTAGCTGGTCTCACCAATCAGTTTCTTGTCACTCACTCCATGGTTTTTATGCAGCAATGTCTGGATAACAAGGACTGCAAGTAGAAGTATAAATCCAAGCAAAACTATTTTTGCACTGACATGTTGAAAAAAGATTTTTCAAACCATTTAAATTAAAATTAGATTTCATAAAATAATTTTCTTACAAAACCTAATTTCAGGCCTCCTATTAGACAGGTGTTTTTGAAAAGCTTTACCCCCTATGTCCCATTTTCAAAAGAGACTTAGGCTCCTAACTCACTTTGGTACTTTAGAAAATAGCATGCAATGGCTTACAATCCAGCTGTGCAATTTGGCTGGTTTGAGAACAATACTTTTCCTGGGTTTTTGACTCCCCGGAGCAGACTGGAGATCTTGTACTGATGATTACAGAATAAAAACTGAAAGAGAATAGTCTGCCAGCCACACAGTAGTTGGAATTTTGTTTCTTTTTTTAAAAAACAAACTAGCAAACAAGCAACTCGCTGGGAATTATAATACTCCAGAATACTTAGCATTGTGAAACATTATTGTAAGAATATTGTAGTACTTTTCTTTATCCCATACAAAAAAAATGATAAAGTTAAGAATGCAGAAATGTATTTCTTCACAACAATGCACAGGCTAAAAAGCTAGAAAATCCCAAATCAAAACATTCTCCCTCAACACAATATCAATGTCCAAACATTAGTTCACTACCATCATGAAACTCAAATACACTAATAACCTCACCAACACACTCACTTTCATTTAAAAAATAAACTAGAACCCTTATTTTATGAGCTGGCTGGGGAGTTCATAAAAACAACTTATTAAATTGAACATCTCAAAATTATAGTAGGTCTGATCTTAAGCTGCGGCATGGTGCATTGCATTGGTTTCCTCTTGTCCTTCAAATCACTGCAAAGCAATTTCCAATGCACTGAAGGCATTGGAACATGAGGGAATGTCGACTTGTCCTTCGACATCACTTTTGTTGTGAGATTTCTTTTTCCCTATGGGGAAAAATTGTTTGTATAATCGGTCATTCATAAGATTGAGGCTCAAAAAACCCCTGAAGTTCTCCTGTACTAGCACCCTGAGTGCACACCACAGAGAACATTTCAGTTCACAATTTTAACCCCATTCTATAGTTACGTTATTTAATCATCTAATGGCAATTATAATAAAGCTACATGGGCAGATTCTCAGCTGGTGTAAACCTGTGCAGCTTCATTGACTTCAGTGGGGCTATGTCAAGTTAGACCGGCTGAGGATCTAGCCCACAACTCCACAAAGCTTACACCAAACTGATGAAAAATTCAATGTCTGTTACATCACCATAACTTCTTACCATATAAAAAAACCCCTCAGAACACGTCTAGTCAATGTTTACATTATGACTTTCAAAGAGTAAGATCAATGATATTCAGTACTAAACAAACGGATACATGTGGACAAGGGAAGTTAAGTAAAAATAGTGAAGCCTATCAGAGTGATTAACAGAAGATTCCAAATGGTTCAGTGAGACCTAGAAACAATTCAATGAGGGGACAAGTAGAGACAAGTGCAATTGTTCTTACTGTTGAGAAAAGAGCCAGGTCTGTTGCTGGAAAAAGGATCTCCCAAAGAAACCAGGAAGGCTAGGTCAGAAAAGTAGCTTCAGTGAAAGAACAAGACAGATACATTAGGCTGGGCCAAGTTATTTTCCAAATTGATCCAGAACTACCATCCTCTCTTTTAAATCTTCTGTCACGCAGCTTCATATTCTTAATGGTTGTTTTTGTTAAATTCATAAAGTGACCCAACAAATTTCCCTGAAAATACATTACTAAAGATTCAGCATTGCACACTGCGCCTGTTACATAGCATCTTTATACCTTCAAAGGCTCCAAATTTAGTTGCCCTCCTTGCCTGTGCACCAATCTGAAAGTTTGCCTGAGCAATGTATTGCAAACTATGCATTAGAAGTCCACGACTCAGGGCTGGTCTACACTAAAGCTGTAAGTCGACCTAAGTTATGCTACTTCAGTTATGTAACTGAAGTCAACGTAACTTAGGTCGATTTACAGTGGTGTCTACACTGTGCTATGTCGACGGGACATGCTCACCTGCCAACTTAGCTTCCGCTTCTCGGGGAGGTGGAGTATAGACATCGATGGGAGAGTACTCTGCCATTGACTTAGCTTGTCTTCACTAGACCTGCTAAATCGACACAGCTGCATCGATTGCAGCAGTGCTGATTTAGCAGGAAGTGTAGCCAAGCCCTCAGAATAAGTGGCAGGCAGAAGAGAGAAAAGTATGGGCAAGTGTAATCTGGTATGACATTTTGCTGCCCTCAATAGGACTAACTTTCACAAATAGGACTAACTTTCACAAACTGATGCAGAGCTGGCAGGTCTGCAAATCTTCTGTGATTGCCAGAAGAATTGTAAAGATTGGCAATGCAGTGATCACACAAAGTGAGCTCCTAGAGCTGCCACTGAGATATACATGGGAGATGCTGCTTTCATATACAAAGACAGAAGATTAGACTGGCTTCTAGATTTCATCACTGGGTCACGAATGGGATCTATTTCAGTGGCCAGGAAAATGCAAGTACAGCCTTGCTGAGGCTGTTTCTTGGGCACAGAAGCAGACGTTTATTTTTTAAAAATGTAGCAGAATCTGTTCCTACAATGCATAAATCCCCCACTAGCCTTAAAAATTATGGTGAAAGCTGAGGAGACCCCGGAGAAGACTCAAACACAAATTTGAACTCTATATGAAAGCCACAGGGGCTAGTAAAATGGAACAAGAGCAAAAAAGTATCACTGTTTTTATGGGGCCTGGTGCAGAAGCATTGCATAAGTAGGGTGCACTTTACACTGAGAAGGAAGAAAGAAAGAAAAAGAAAAAATGTTGAAGGATAAATTAAAAAGGTTTGAGGATCATGGTGTCCCCTAGGAAAAATGCTACCCATGGAAGATGTATTTTTCAGGTAAAGACCCAGAAAAAGAGGAGGAAACAAGGATTTTTGTCATTAAGACACCAGTCTTTGTGAATTTGGGGCACCTGAAGCCCCTTATTAAATATCATGTAGTTTTGTGGCGCATTAATAAAAGGCTACATAGGGAGATGACACTTAAAAAGGCAATACTGATATTGCAAGAAGCAGAACAAACAAAAATGCAAATTGAAGACCCTACATCAAGGCTCAGAGCACACAACTGTAGACACCAGTTAAATGAGTTATAGAAATCTAACAAGATTTTAAATAATGCTAGAAAAGGATGTGGCAGCTGCTGTGACTATAGAAGACATCCAGCATTCGGGCAAATGTGGAGAAACTGTAATAAGCCCAAGCGCTTTGCAAAAAATGTTCAGACTAAGCAGGAAATCTCATGGGGGTAAAGCTAGAATGTAAAGATTCCTCATGTGCAGGGGAAGAGCTCTTCACAAACGCAAGACAGAAAGATGCTGCAAATTCAAAAGAAAGGCTGATAAAAAGATGCACAAATGATTTCCATGTGACTTGCAAATTAGACTCAGGAGCACAAGCAAATGGAATTACAGAAACTGAAATAGAGTGGTTCAAAGAAAATATATTGTTTGAAAAGTTTAAGGTGAGACTGAAATCCTAGTGGGGGACAATTCCCAGCACTGGACAAGTGTGAACTCTCACTGATGGTCACAGGCAAAAATAGTAAAGAATTTGTGATAATACTCTAAGTTAGCCACTAGTCTGGAGCTTACATCCATGCCTGGCCTAGTGACTAGGCGTATGCCACAGGGTGAGCCAGATTAATAACTCTGGTATCAACCTTGAGCCAGACATGGAAGTGCTGATCGCATGATATGGAGATGTGCTCACAGGAAAGAGGTGTCACCTGGTGACGTTCAAGATACAGTTATGGAAGGATGCGGAGCCTGTTATATGTGACACTAACAAAAGAGCTGCAAAACACAACAGCAGACATCTTCATTCATAGAAGAGCTGAGCCAACAGACTGGACTCACTCCTTAGTAACTGTAGAGAAAAAAAAAGGAGCGGTCTTAGACTTTGAATTGGCCACCAGGAGCTGAACAAGAGCATTAAGAAACCCAAACATTTCCATTTGCTCTCAAAGAATGAAATGATTGCCAAGATGGCAGGAGCAGAATTCTTCAGCCGATCAGATGCAAAGGCTGGGTTTTAGCAGATTTCCCCCGGACACGGAATACTTCAGGATTTGCATTTTCAAATCACCATTTGGCAGATGCTGCTTTTTGAGATTGCCTTTTAGAATCTGTTTGGCAGCAAAAATATTCACAGCACAATGACCCAAGCACTAGAAGGTCTCACAGGAATGAAAATAATAGAATGGGGCAGCACCACTATTGAACATTAGGAATGATTGTGGAGAATACTGAAAATGGCACAAAGAAACAGTTTTAAATTGAACAAGGCCAAATGTCAATCTCAAGCAACTGAAATCACCTACCAGCTTACGAGAGAAATTGACCACAAAAGGAAAAATGCCGGGTGATTCTAAGATTCAAGTGATATGTGCAGAGACTTAAAGGGATTTCAGAGACTGCAAGGCATGTTGAATGATGTCAGCAAGTTCATACCCAACCCTGCACGAAGACACAGAATGGGCAATGGGATGCCAGAGCCTGATAGAAAGTTCAAGGATTTGAAGGATGTACTGACATTAGCACCAGTGCTGCGATTCCTTGACCCACTGGAAGAAATCAAACTCTCCATTGCGGCTTCAAAAGGAAGTCTGAGAGCAGTATTGGTGGGTTGGAAACGTTGCCTTTAACATATGCTTCGATAACTGTGACAGTGCCAGAGAACATATAAGTGCAACATCAAAAAAGAGATACAAAATTGGCCTTGCATGTGGCTGCACAAAATTTCATGATTTTTTCTGGAGTCATAACTTCAAAGCTGAAACTAACCATAAATCACTGACTGAAAAACACAAAAAAGGACTTGGAGACGCATCATCACGGATACAGAAATTTCTTCTGAAATAACGAAAAGAATGCATTGACTCTGCAGTTCCAGCCAGGACATTACCTAGTAATTGCAGACATGCTGTCAGAAGCATATGCTCTACTTGATGACATACAACTAAGTGATTTGGAATGAGCAGTAACAGAACATGTGAACATTATAAAAGCATCAAGCACTATATTCACCATGGATGTGGGATGATCTGGATAAAGAACTAAGGATGAACCACTGCAAGCAGTCATCTAAGCTATAGGAAATGAAATGGGACAACCCCAACACTTCTCACATGCATATTCCTAATATAAAAATGAACTTTCGTGATCTGAGGAGTACTCACAAAAAGTACAACAATAGAAATTATCACAGTGATGGGAAAGAAACTGCTGTAAAGAATACACCAAGGGTACATACTAGTGTGGCCCCTGCCTGGGGCTCCTCTTCTGTCAGGTCACAGCACCTGCCTCAGTTTCCCCTTGTGTTTGCCTATGAAAGCACATACTCAGTGTCTGATACAAAGCCCACCTAAGGGCATAATTTATTCACACACACCAATGCAGTGACTCCACCGGCCTTGTAAGAAAACCATTTCTCACAATAAACATGTAAAGGTACAGTGGGTTTTTCCCATTTTGCTCTTCAGGGACATCACCTCCAGCTTGCCCACCTAAGATTCAATAGCAGCACTGTGTTCCCTGTTCCTTTTGCCTCCGATCTAGGGCCCCACTCTCCTGGCCTCTCTTCCTGAGAGTGACCAGTCTTCCCACATCCCTTCACTCAGGTCTTTTCCCCAAGAGCTTCCCCTCCAAGCGTTCCAGTCCTTCAGGCCCCCTGCTCAATGGGATCCATCATCCCATAAGAACACTCTTGCTTTTGGCCTCGGCTTCCCCTGACCAAACTTCCTCTTTTCCTAGCAGCCACTGCCCAAGCCTTCCACTCCTCAGAGGTCCCCAGTTTTAGTCAGTTCTCACCACAACTTTCCTCGAAACTCCTCACCAGCAGGTCACAATTACTGTTGTCCTTCCAAATTCAGCTCTCTCCTAAGCAACTCCTGTCAGCTCACTCCTGCTGCATCCTGTCTCTGACTCCTCACAGACTCTGATTCTCTGGGCCTCAAGCAGCTCTCACCTGCCAAACTCCTCCCTCTATGGCCCAGGTGCCATCTTTTAAAGCTAACGGGGGGTCAGCTGACCAGAGATCCACTGGTCTTTTTCCTCTTCAAGGGCCAGTGCCATCCTGTGACAGGTACCTTGGAATCACTAAATTGAAAAAAGCACTGGAGAAATTATATTTTAGTCACAGATGAACAGAGCTGCTGATGAAATGGTGACCAGGTATGCAGTCTGCTGATGTACAGAGGCGCACAATGGAAAGAGTCTATGATATAACATGGACCTGGATGGAGTTCCATGACACAAAGTCAGAATTGATTTTTTTGGGCTGGAAAAACATGACCACCAGATCATAGTGGACTAGTTTAATACCTTTCAAGAAATAAAGACAATTGAAGATACCACAGGCTCAGTTGGGATTAGGCATGTTACATCCATGTTTGTATAACACAGAATTTCTGGGATTCTAATGACAGACAGTGCTCCACTGTTCAATCATTCTGGATTCCTAGACTTTGCTCAAATCTCCACATTTCAGCATGAGGCATCAAGTCTTAGGTCAGAGGTGGGCAAACTACGGCCCGCGGGCCACATCTGGCCTGTGGGACTGTCCTGCCCAGCACTTGAGCTCCCGGCCTGGGAGGCTAGTCCCCGGCCCCTCCCCTGCTGCCCCCTTCCCCCACAGCCATGCTGCGGTGCGGGCAGGGCTCTGGGCGGCGGGGCTGCGCGCTCCTGCAGGGCAGCGTGGCAGCGTGTCTGGCTCTGGCCAGGCAGCGCTGCTGCCAGACATGCTCCTCTGAGTGGCATGGTAAGGGGGCCGGGGCCAGGGCGAGGGGTCCCGGGGGGCAGTCAGGGAACAGGGAGCAGGGGGGTGGTTGGATAGTTGTGGAAGTCCGGGGGGCCTGTCAGGGGGCGGTTGGATGGGGTGGAGGTTCTGTGGGGGGGCGGTCAGGGGATGGGGAACCGGGGGGTTGGATAGATGTGGGAGTCCCGGGGGGCCTGTCAGGGGGCAGGGCAGTCAGGGGACAGGGAGCAGGGGGGGTTGGATAGGGGGTGGAGTCCTGAGGGGGGCAATTAGGGGAAGGGGCCTGGGAGGGGGCGGTCAGGGGACAAGGAGCGGGGGGTTGGATGAGTGGGAGGTTCTGAGGGGGGCAGTCGGGGGGCAGGAAGTGAGAGGGGTTGGATGGGGGCGGGGGCCAGGCTGTTTGGGGAGGCACAGCCTTCCCTACCCAGCTCTCCATACAGTTTTGCAACCCCAATGTGGCCCTGGGGCCAAAAAGTTTGCTCATCCCTGTCTTAGGTCATGTCCAGCCAGAGATTTAGTGTGTGCCAAGCTGGGGTATAAATCTACAGTGCCCTACTTTGTTGTGACTAAATTGCCATGTGAACCCTGCTACTGTGCACTAAAAGTTCCGTAGTGAACTACAACTAAGTGCAGGGTCCATATGGTGACTCGGGCACGGCAGGCAGGTGCTCTGTACATCCACACCCATGCACTTAGTCTCCATATGGACAAACCGTTAGATACCCATAAACAGATTAGCAGAATGTGCAATCTGCCCAGGGGAGAACTTGCTCCAATTGATACATGAGAAGATCCATATATAGCACTATTCTGCTACAGTGCAAGCTGGAAAATCACCATCAGAACTCCTGTGTACATACTCAGTTACCAGATATGAGACTTAACCCATGGATGACCAATAACTCTGATCTTGGCAAAGAGACTAGACAAGTCAAAACAGACATAAAGCTATAACAGTCAAGATTATTTGCCACAATTGAAAAACAAAGACTTTGTTAGAATTTGCAAGATGGCTGGTGCAAAACAAAATGAAAGAAATGTCACCTCGTTCCAATTTAGAGATTACAGAAAGTGAAAACAGTTCACAAAGGAATTCTGTTTATAACTGATCCAGCTGTTATTGTGCACGCACAGAAACTTTCAGTTAGCCTTGGGCTAGCCCTAGGATAGCGGAGGTGCAACTCCAGCTTTGCACCTCCATGTGAGTAGTGAGGACCTCATAGAAGAAATGGTTGTGGGGGACAACCTTGGTTCAAATGATCATGAGCTAATTCAGTTCAAACTGAACGGAAGGATAAACAAAAATAAATCTGCGACTAGGGTTTTTTATTTCAAAAGGGCTGACTTTCAAAAATTAAGGAAATTAGTTAGGGAAGTGGATTGGACTGAAGAACTTAGGGATGTAAAGGCAGAGGAGACCTGGGATTACTTCAAGTCAAAGCTGCAGAAGCTATCGGAAGCCTGCATCCCAAGAAAGGGGAAAAAATTCATAGGCAGGAGTTGTAGACCAAGCTGGATGAGCAAGCATCTCAGAGAGGTGATTAAGAAAAAGCAGAAAGCATACAGGGAGTGGAAGATGGGAGGGATCAGCAAGGAAACCTACCTTATTGAGGCCAGAACATGTACGGATAAAGTGAGACAGGCTAAAAGTCAAGTAGAGTTGGATCTTGTAAAGGGAATTAAAACCAATAGTAAAAGGTTCTACAGCCATATAAATAAGAAGAAAACAAAGAAAGAAGAAGTGGGACCGCAAAACACTGAGGATGGTGTGGAGGTTAAGGATAATCTAGGCATGGCCCAAAATCTAAACAAATACTTTGCCTCAGTCTTTAATAAGGCTAATGAGGATCTTAGGGATAATGGTAGCATGAGAAATGGGAATGAGAATATGGAGGTAGATATTACCATATCTGAGGTAGAAGCGAAACTCGAACAGCTTAATGGGACTAAATCAGGGGGCCCAGATAATCTTCATCCAAGAATATTAAAGGATTTGGCACATGAAATTGCAAGCCCATTAGCAAGAATTTTTAACGAATCTGTAAACTCAGGGGTTCTACTGTATGACTGGAGAATTGCTAACATAGTTCCTATTTTTAAGAAAGGAAAAAAAGTGATCTGGGTAACTACAGGCCTGTTAGTTTAACATATGTAGTATGCAAGGTCTTGGAAAAAATTTTGAAGGAGAAAGTAGTTAAGGACATTGAGGCCAATGGTAAATGGGACAAAATACAACATGGTTTTGCAAAAGGTAGATCGTGCCAAACCAACCTGATCTTCTTCTTCTTTGAGAAAGTAACAGATTTTTTAGACAAAGGAAATGCAGTGGATCTAATTTACCTAGATTTCAGTAAGGCGTTTGATACAGCGCCACATGGGGAATTATTAGTTAAATTGGAAAAGATGGGGATCAATATGAAAATTGAAAGGTGGATAAGGAACTGGTTAAAATTAGACTACAGTGGGTCACACTGAAAGGTGAACTGTCAGACTGGAGGGAGGTTACCAGTGGAGTTCCTCAGGGATCAGTTTTGGGACCAATCTTATTTAATCTTTTTATTACTGACCTCGGCACAAAAAGTGGGAGTGTGCTAATAAAGTTTGCGGATGATACAAAGCTGGGAGGTATTGCCAATTTAGAGAAGGACCGGGATATCATACAGGAGGATCTGGATGACCTTGTAAACTGGAGTAATAGTAATAGTATGAAATTTAATAGTGAGAAGTGTAAGGTCATGCATTTAGGGATTAATAACAAGAATTTTAGTTATAAGCTGGGGACGCATCAATTAGAAGTAACAGAGGAGGAGAAGGACCTTGGAGTATTGGTTGACCACAGGATGACTATGAGCTGCCAATGTGATATGGCTGTGAAAAAAGCTAATGTGGTCTTGGGATGCATCAGGCGAGGTATTTCCAGTAGAGATAAGGAGGTGTTAGTACCGTTATACAAGGCACTGGTGAGACCTCACCTGGAATACTGTGTGCAGTTCTGGTCTCCTATGTTTAAGAAGGATGAATTCAAACTTGAACAGGAACAGAGAAGGGCTACTAGGATGATCCGAGGAATGGGAAAACCTGTCTTATGAAAGGAGACTCAAGGAGCTTGGCTTGTTTAGCCTAACCAAAAGAAGGTTGAGGGGAGATATGATTGCTCTCTATAAGTATATCAGAGGGATAAATACCGGAGAGGGAGAAGAATTATTTAAGCTCAGTACCAATGTGGACACAAGAACAAATGGATATAAACTGGCCATCGGGAAGTTTAGACTTGAAATTAGACGAAGGTTTCTAACCATCAGAGGAGTGAAGTTCTGGAACAGCCTTCCAAGGGAAGCAGTGGGGGCAAAAGACCTATCTTGCTTCAAGATTAAACTCGATAAGTTTATGGTATGATGGGATAACATGATTTTGGCAATTAATTGATCTTTAACTATTCATGATAAATAAGCCCAATGGCCTGTGATGGGATGTTTGATGGGGTGGGATCTGAGTTACTGCAGAGAATTCTTTCCTGGGTATCTGGCTGGTGAATCTTGCCCACATGCTCAGGATTCAGCTGATTGCCATATTTGGGGTCGGGAAGGAATTTTCCTCCAGGACAGATTGGAAGAGACCCTGGGGGTTTTTCGCCTTCCTCTGTAGTATGGGGCATGGGTCACTTGCTGGAGGATTCTCTGCACCTTGAAGTCTTTAAACCATGATTTGAGGACTTCAATAGCTTGGACATAGGTGAGAGGTTTATTGCAGGTGTGGGTGGATGAGATTCTGTGGCCTTCATTGTGCAGGAGGTCAGATTAGATGATCATAATGGTCCCTTCTGACCTTAATATCTATGAGTCTATGTCAATCCTTGAGCCACTTTCCATGTTTATTTTTTGTTTTTGTTGGAACTATTCATAGCTGCAAACTCATAGGAGGGATTCAGGGACAGATTTGCTGGTGCATTGTGGTCCCTTTAAGCTTGCTTTGCCAGCATAAAGGGGCCACCAGGTCACCCTGCTGCAGACCTGGGGAATGCCTCTTATGTTGCTGGCCCTGTGCCAACCCCTGCAGGAGCCCCTGGTGCAGGAGGTGCGTTAGACGTATGTTGGATGAGGGAATAGGCATGGCCAGGATGTTTCTACTCTTCAGCTATTCCCAGCTGCCAGAATTGCCCATAGCAGCCACTGGAAACAGGACACAAATGGGGGTACTTCAGATGCTGTTTTAACCTGCACTAAGGCAAGAACTGGCCTCTGGATAGCGAAGGTGCAAAACCCTGTCAATCATTATGCAGAGCTCAGGCTAGGAGAAGAGATAAATTGGCCCTAAAGGCCCATTTTCTACCTTGCGTCTCTGTGGATTAAACTTTTTATCCATGCCAGGACTGACTTTCACCTCCACTACTTAACATCCCCTCACTCCCCTGCAGTCCATCTCCAGTGCCACAGCTAAAACCATCTCCTGTAGCCATTGCTTGTACTAATGTCACTCCACTCTGAGTCCCACCACTGGCTTCCTTTCACTTTCCACATGAAGCTCAAGCTCTGGTCATCCAAGGCAGTTTGTATCTGTAATGTCTGTCAGTTCTTTAAGGGCCTCATCCTTAGAGGAGCTGAGCACCTACAATTTCCATTGAAAATGGATGGGAGTTGTAGGTAGTCAGCACCTCTCAGGATCAGGCCTTAATTATATTGTAAGCTCCCCGGAGCAGAGACCTCTCTCTGTGGGTCAGAGTTTTCCTCTGTTTTCTATAGTGCTAATCACACAGTTGGGACTTAACAAATAATAGTAAGTCTTTGACCTGGTTCCAAGTTTTAGTTCAAAGATGGTTTGGAGTTATGGATGGATCCCACAAAATTGCTGTATTTGTGGTTTTTTTTACCTTCTTAACTTACAGACAGCTGAACAAAATTATTTCACAACTTTTAAAAAAATCCACTCCCAGATTGAAAACCTGTATGCTCTGTTTCCTCTCAGATCAATATTTTTCCCATATGATTTATAAACCTTTGAAAAAAGGGGTTTACAACTGTAATGCTATAAAAATGTAACATAAGTAGCAGAAACTGCTATAATAGTGAATTGGGGTTGGGGAGAAGAGAGGGAAGAAGGACTCAAGTCATGGAAGAGAAGCATGGTGCCAAATCTTGAAGTCCTTTTTCAGGTCAGACTTCCACTGAACGCTCCAGTGGGAGTGTTGTCTGAGTATAGACCCTGGATTCAATACTGCCCCTTAGCTTTGTGTGCGGAGGGGGCTGTTCATCCCATGTCTATGCCATGTGTTCATTATTTACTGGAGACGGCCACAAACCAAATCCCCCAGACATGAACACCCCACATCTTGAGGATTTCAGATCCCAGCTTGGATCCAGAAACACATTTTTGCAGCTCGTATAGTTCTTTGCAGCTGGGGAGGAAGTTTCCTTGGGAAGTGTGTTTTCTATTGTGTATGTCTGTGAGTCAGAAGGGGCAGCTGGGGAGGCTACCTGGCTGAACTTTCCAGCTACTGCTTTAGGAACCGGGGTTCAGGACCGACAGAGTAGTGCTGAATTCCTACAGCCACTCCAGGGGTTGGAGGAGGAAGGGGAAAACTGTGACAAAGAAAACTCCCCAGAAAAATCAGGGACAATAGGCTTAGGCTAGGCTTCCTAAGGCACCTCAATATTTTTTTTAAAGTAACAAATTCCCTTTTATTTAAAAAAATAGTTAAATCAATTCGAGAACATGTTTTAGTGGAAAAAAAAATGTAAGAAGAAGAAACCTTTTGGGTCCCAATTACTGTTAATTTGTAATCCAGTGAGGTCAAGTGCCTGATGAAATATTAATGTAGGAGAAAGGTCATAGTCTGTTGCGATCCTCTTTACCCCATTTTAATATTCCATCAGGTGCAAGGAGCTCCTTTTGGAGTACACTTCACCAGAGAAAGGAAGCCATGCTTTTTGGCCTAATAAGGGCAGCTATTAGATTTTCATTTCAAACAACCAAATCAGTCTCTTGCATTCTGATATATATTTGAATCTGAGATTCTCAGAAGTGACTGGTGATTTTAGGTGCTTTAGCATGTGGCTGCCCAATTTGAGACACTTCAAAGGGGACCTGACTTTCAGAACGTGAGGAACACTCACTCTCTGAAAATGAGGCCCCTGTAAGGTGTCTCCAGTTGGACACTCCAAAATGGAGGCACCTCAAATCACTAGTTACTCTGGAAAATCTTGGCCCTACCTGACACAACACTATATTTGCTTTATTTTAGTGTATCTGATGTTTCATAGTTTAGTTTAGTTCAGTGGTATTTGATTATGAAATGAGCATCAAAACTAAAGTGAATTAGGCTAAATAATGCAATAATAATCTCAATTTGCCTATTATATATTGGGATAAATACTGCTGACCGTACTCACATGAATAGTCTCATTTGCATCAATAGGTCTCCATGTAAGGCAAGCAGGGTTTGACCTCTAGTCAGTCAGTCTTCTTTATTTAACTACCTCCTTAGCCACAGTGCCGCCCAGAGGATTCAAGGGGTCTGGGCAAAGCAATTTCAGGGGCCCCTTCCATAAAAAAAAGTTAGTTTTGCCGCCCCAAGCGGCGAAGAAAAAAAAAGAAAACCCCAAGTCATGCTGCCGAAGAAAGAAGAGGACAGGAGGACCCGCTGCCGAATTGCCGCAGAAGACTGAAGCAGAGCGATTGAGCTGCTGCCGAAGTGCCGCCGACGAGGAAGAGAGGAAATGAAATTGCCCCCGGTCTGTCTGCAGGACCTGGGGCCTGGGGAAAATTGCCCCACTTGCCCCCCGCTCTGGGCGGCCCTGCTTAGCCATACCACCAAAAGGTAGTAGTAAGAGGTAGGGCTTTGTATTCTTGTGTCATGATGAAATCAGCATTCTTCAGGGATTTTCAAGTGTGTATTAATTCAGTGTTGATAAATGCAAAGTAATGCACATTGGAAAACTTAATCCCAACTATACATACAAAAAATGGAGATTAAATTAACTGTTATCACTCAAGAAAGAGATCTTGGAGTCATTGTGGATAGTTCTCCGAAAACATCTGCTCAATGTGCAGCAGCAGTCAAAAAAGCTAATGGAATGTTAGGAACCATGAGGAAAGGGATAGATAATAAGACAGAAAATACCATAATGCCACTATATAGATTCATGTTATGCCCACACCGTGAATACTGTGTGCAGTTCTGCTCATCCCATCTCAAAAAATTTATATCAGAAATGGAAATGGCACAGAGAAAGGCAACAGCTTCAATATGAGGAGAGAGAAAAAATTATGGGACTGTTCAGCTTGACAAAGAGATGACTAAGAGGGGATATGAGAGAGGTCTATAAAATCATGACTGGGGTGGAGAAAGTGCATAAGGAAGTGTCATTTACCCCTTCACATAACACAAGAACCATAATACAAAGATTCTGCAAATCCTAAATTATGTAGCTGCTAAACTGGATTTAACGCCCCATAAAGACTTTGTTTCTTGAGGATAGCAATGATCACCAAGCATGTGATTTTTACAAAAATGGAAGAGTAGGCTTATGCTCAGAATAGAGCTGTGGTGTTCAGACTTGTCTGAGCAATTATATGAATTTAAAGAAATTTGGACCCCCATTTCTAGATACAACAGGATAATATTGTTGAGACTGCTCATCGAATGCCAGACCTCTTTCCCACCTATCCCCACCTTTCCCTCTTCTCCCTATTTATGTATATCTTGTCCTATTTTATTAGTGTTACACCAGTCTAACTTGTTATGTTTATGTAATACTGTCTGGTTTTGTATTATCTGGTCTTGCAGCTTTGATAAATTGTAAAATTCCATAATTCCATAATTCTACTGGAGACCCTGTGAAGCATACACTACTTGGAAATATATAGAAGCTGTAAGTTATTTACATTTGTGTGCTTTCCTTTTTTTTTTTTTTTTTTTTTTACACTTTTCATTGTCTGTTTCTTTATGACAATCAAGAAAAAATTAATCACAAAAAATGCACTGACAAATTTCCAGGCCAAGAAACACATTTATGGGAAATTTTGTGGCACAGAGAAGCAGCGAGTCCATAGCTCAAAGTGATGGTTAGTTTACCATAACCAATTACATTATTTAATAACAAAAATACAGGCAGGTAGTGTGTAATAATTATGGGGCCTAGCATTTGCTACACAGGTTTTATCTGAGTCAAATCTTGTTTGAGTGAGTCACATGGGTAATCCCAGTGAAGTTGGACCAGTCACATAAAATTAAAGTGATTTGACCATTACGTTGATCTTGATTTTTCTGTTGTCCCCATGTGAATGCTGCTTCCAACAGAATAATAGAAATGTAGAACTGGAAGGGACCTCAATAGCCCAGTTTCCTGCACTAGGGCAGGACTGAGTATTATCTAGACTCTCTCTGATTGGTGTTTGTCTAATATGTTCTTAAAAACCTCCAATGACAGAGTTACCACAACCTCCCTAGGTAATTTGTTCCAGTGCTTAACTACTCTGACAGTTAGGAAGTTTTTCCTAATGTCTAACCTAAACCACCCTTGGTGCAATTTAAGACCATTGCTTCTTGTCTTGGCCTCAGTGGATAAGGGGAACAATTTATCACCCTACTCTTTACAGCAACTTTTAAGGAATTAAAGACTATTATCATGTCCTCCCTCATTTTTCTCTTCTCCAGACTACACAAATCCATTTTTTTTCAATCTTTCTTTGTAGGTCATGTTTTCTAAACCTTTTATCATTTTTGTTACTCTCCTCTGGACTTTCTCCAATTTGTCTACACCTTTCCCGAAGTGTGGTGCCCAGAACTGGACACAGAATTCCAGCTGAGACCTTATCAGTGCTGAGTGGAGTGGAAGAATTATTTATTGAGTCTTTCTTATAACACTCCTGCTTAATACATCCCTTCTGACCTTAGTATCTATGAATCTATGATCACTATATTTGCAATTGTATTACATTTTTGATTCACATTTAGTTTGTGATCAACTATAACCCCAGATACTTTTCTGCAGTTTTCCATCCTAGGCAATCATTTTCCATTTTATATTTGTGCAATTGATTATTCTGTTCTAAGTGTAGTATTTGGCATTTGCCCTTATTGAATTTCATACTAGTTATTTCAGAACATTTCTCCAGTTTATTAAGATCATTTTGAATTCTAAGTCTGTCCTCCCAAGAGCTTGAAACCCCTCCCACCTTGGTATTGTCCATGTGACCCTATTTTCACACAAAGGGTCTCAGACTCTGCCCGTTAATGTTAGCAATGGAGGATCAGAGCCCAAGGTTGCAAGAGTTAAAGATACTATAATATCACTCCAGAATTCTGCCACTTCCTAAAATGGTGCTACTCTGGAAATTTAGAATGTATTTAAATATTTTAAAACTCGCTTTTAATAAAATTCCATGGCACTAACTTTTCATTTAAAATTGTTCTAAACTGATATTTTTAAGAACTATATTCAGCGTTTTTCCCACCATAGTTCATTTTCCTTATTGTGATGCTTGTCAACCATTTGCATGTCTCACTTGGGTAGAAGGTTGTATTTCACCCAGAAGGTGTCCTACAGTGTACAATAAATAAAGGGAAAATTACTTTGGTATTTCATTTACCATTTTATACATTTTTCTTGAGACAGTTTAGTGCAACCAATCCATTGCAAAAGGTCTTTTATGACTAATACAAAGCTGTTTACACTTTTTATAAGATCCAAATGATTGAAAAAATGCATGTGTGTTGTCATTATGTGTTTAGGTTTTTTTAAAAATTGTTTTAGCTGTTAAGAAGAATAGCCAAAATTCTGCTCTCAGTTATACTAGCATAAATACAAAGTAACTCCACTGAATTTAGTGGAGTTTTTCTTGACTGATGACAATGGTGTCCCTAAAAGTAGAATTTGGCGCAGTTACTATGCAAAATGAGCTGGTTTTACTTATCCGGGCTTGTGCTATGTACCCATAGGGTGACCATATTTCCCAAAGTAAAAATGGGACACCGTGCGGTGCTGGCCTGAGCTGTCTGGCTCCGCCACTTGCCTGAGCCCTGCACTGCCTGGAGCTGACCGCCTGAGTCTCGTGCCACTCAGTGCTTGGGATGGGGCTGATTGCCCAAGCCCTGCACCGCCCAGGGCTGAGTCTGATTCAGACTGCCCGAGCCCAGCGCTGCCTGGAGCTGGGGTTGATTGCCCGCGTCCCATGCCGCCTAGGAGTGACAGCCTGAGCCCCACCACCTGTGCCTCGCATTGCCACTCCCCCCCCCGAATGTTCCTCTGTGCCCCCCTAGGGGGGAGCATCCCACTTTTTTGGCAAAACTGAGCATTTGCTCTTGGCAACTGATGATTAGTTGGCAAAAGCAAATGGGACAAATGCCCATTTTTGCCAAAAATGTTGGGATGTCTGGGACAGGGCTTAAAAAGGGGACTGTCCTGGCCAAAACAGGACGTATGGTCACCCAGCAATGTATCCAGCAACTGCTTAACCAATGAATTAAGGAAAGAAAAGCTCTTCACTCGAAGATCTTATGCTTCTTGGGCTGCATATGCAGAGACTATATCATAGATAAGGTGGGTAATAGTTCCATTCTGTGCCTTTGCAAGGCCACACCTAGGATATTGCCTTGCGTTTCGGTCATGTCAGTCACCAGAGTGGGAATTCCCTATTAGTGTGTGGCATTTTGAGGAACATAGGGTCTGGAAAAAGATGAAGGGGATTTAAGTATGAACAGAGGGACCAGGGGACCCTTTCCTGGCCCAACTGCTGCTGAATGGGATTGGGAGACGGAGAACACAGAGTACCCAACCACATGAAAAATCTTCTTGTCCATGTGGGAGGGAAGCATGTTTCCATTACTGGCCCTTTGAAGATTTAGGATGTCTGAAGTAGGCCAGCCAGCTGCCCTCTGTATACCTTAGAGAAAGAGATACCCAACTCGTCCGCATTGTCATGACACTGAGAAAGGAAGAGATGCTGCTACTGTCTCAATCAGAAAACAGCACACATACAGTAAGGAAGGAGAACCATCAGAAGAGGGGAGCTGCACGCAGGAAATGGCTGGCTAAACTCAGAAGCTTATGAAAATGGCGAGCTTTGTTGGCATTTTCAGGTTCCTGTGAACGTTCAAATTAACCTGAGGTGTGTGAACTCTGGTAATGAATCTGTTCATTTGGGATTTACCAGGACCAACTGAACTCAAACAAGCAGGTTTCCCACAGCTCTAGCCCCTGATTATTTCTCCCACATTACAATGTGGTGGGGCCCTGTGTGTGGTTCTCTTTAGTGTGGAGAGGAGATAATCAGCTTCCTCTGTACAGCCAAGTGCTCCCCAGTCCCCACCATCTCAGAGAGAGCCATCTGTGTCGTCAGAGATCTGCGGCTAGGAAGCGGGGTTAGGCTGGAGAAATTAGTGCAACCTCAGGCTGCATTAACTTTCCCAATCTCTTACCCCTTCCTCACCTGGGAACTCCACTTTCAGTGGGCTTCTGGGGGGAATTTTGCTGGCTCAGGAGTCCCTGGTGGGGAGATTCCCAGGGAGCTATCTATAAGAGGGACAGGGTGCTCTAGAGCTGGAATAGAGGCACAGGGCTGCCTTGGCCTCAGCACAGATTTCAGGGGCTGTGGGCAGAACCGCTGCTTATTCCACAGTGGGGATTGAGCCAAAGAAAATTCTCGGAGGGAATTTTGGAAGAGTTTCCCCTAGAGTTGCTTTCTGTGAGTAATTCCTTGGATAGTGGTGATCAGGCCACTAGTTAACATCTATATCAAGGGCTCAGTTTTAGTAGCTTCCCATAGACAGCACCTCCGACAGCACAAAGTCCCCAATACCATCCTGGGGGCACTGGCTCTGTCCCACAGTGACTCAGGGGGAAAAACGCATAATGACTACTGAACCACCACCAGCCCAAGTACTAAACAGGTCCAAGGCTGCTTAGCGGATATAATTCGATCACAGCCTCAAGTAGCAAGCTATGGTGTTCTTTGTGAATAAAGCCAAACTCCAGGAAATGGGTGAGTTTAGACTTTACATAGAGGGTGGGCTGTGTTTGAAGAGTGGGGCTGAGGGAGTTTTGAATCGTTTAGTGATGAGAGAAAATCTTTTTGGGGCATACTGCATCTGCTCATTGTCATAGAGTCACAGAGTTTAAGGCCAGAAAAGACTTAGATCATCTAGTCTGACCTCCTGTATGTCATAGGCCATTAATTTTCACCCCGTTACCCCTGTATTCAGCCCAATAGCTTGTGTTTGGCTAATGTATATCTTCCCGAAAGGCAACCAGTCTTCATTTGAAGACACCAAGAGATGGAGAATTCACCACTTCCCTTGGTAGTTTGCTCCAATGGCTAATGACCCTAACTGGTAAAGAATTGTGCATTATTTCTAATTTGGATTTGTCTGGCTTCAGATTCCAGCCATTGGTTCTTGTTATGCTTTCTCTGCTAGATTGAAGAACCCTTTCAAATCTAGGTTTCAGAGTAACAGCCGTGTTAGTCTGTATTCGCAAAAAGAAAAGGAGTACTTGTGGCACCTTAGAGACTAACAAATTTATTTGAACATAAGCTTTCATGAGCTACAGCTCACTTCATCAGATGCATCTAGTAATTTTTCCCTGTTAAGGTACTTAGACACTGTATTCAAGTCACCTCTCAATCTTCTGTTTGCTAAACTAAACAGATTGAGCTCTTTGTGTCTCTCTTATTATAAAGCATTTTCTCCAGCCCTAAAAACATTTTGTGGCTCTTTTCTGCACCCTTTCCAATTTCATTACAGCCTTATAAAAATGGGGATACTAGAACTGGGTGCAGCATTACCATATCCATCTCACCAATGCCATATACAGAGGTAAAATCACCTCCTTACTCCTACTCAGTAATTCCCTGTTTATACATCCAAGGATCCCATTAGCTCTTTTTGCCAAAGCATCACACTGGGAGCTCATACTGAGCAGCACTGAACACTGTAGTTTGCATATTTGAATTTATCTACCGACATTTCTATGTCATATTCTGTAACTGCATGGCAAGTATTGACCTTATAACTTCAGGGTACTTCTATGTAGAATTTTAAGCTCAAATAGTTAATTTTCATTCCACTCCCTGCACAAAGAGCTTGAAAACTGGACATACAATGACATCTTTCCAAAATCTATCAAATCTGGGTATTAACACAGTGACAGACTTCTGCAGAGTGACACTAGCCAAATAATTTGATTCACCACGTTGCATTACATTTTTGGGCATGTCAACAGTCTGTGTTGTGATGAGCCAAAACACTAAGGAAAACATTTCTGTTCCAAAAATGACAATTTAAGCCTATTTTAATTTTATTACTCCACTAAGCTTGGCAGCCATGAATCCAGCTCACTCACTCAATAAGACTGTTTTTTTCAGTGTGTTCTAATGGGGGAAATTAATTGTATAGTAAAGGACTTAGTGGCTTTGGAAGCCAAAATATAGAGTCCTTAGAAAACAGGATACCTTCTAAAATAAAGAATTACAGAGGGAGTGCACTATATTGCTTAGCTGTAAATAAAACCAATGTTGGATTCAGTAGAGAGGGTCAGTAATCTGCATATTTCCAACTACATTCTAGCTCAAGTGAGAGTTTCCTGATCCCATTTTTATGTCTTTGGGTTTTTTTTTAACAATGCAGTTTTTGAAAGAAATGTCATCTTCGTACATTACTGCATCATGTCTTTGTAACAAGAACCTGCAGTATGAGGTATATTAAGGCCCTCATTCAACAGTGCTCTTAAGCATGTGCTGAAGTTTAAACATGTCTTTAGTCCCATTGAAGTCAACAAGTACTCAGATGGATTGAGGTCATCATTAAAGATTGAACTGGGCTGCTTTGGGGCAGATCAGCCAGCCTCTTCATTTTTGGAGGCTGTGGTACAAAATTTAATTCTTCATTTAAAAAAAAGAAGAAGCCTCTAGCGCATGATTAAAAAGGTAACCTTCCTGATGTGAAGTGAAAGCAAACTGATGCAATGTAATCTACCAGCTTCTGCAGACAACCTAAAACAACAGCTCTGAGAGGCCTGAACTACCCCATTCACTGCAACCATTTGTTGACTCTGAAGCTTAATGATGGTAATATCAACATGTTAATTATTTCACGGCTCAGCAAAATATGCAAGAAATGAGACGGAAAATGATCAGCAGATGTCACCAACTGCAAAGCACTCCAGAAAGAAGACGGGTGATGAGCTGCATATTCTACTACGAACAGTTATCTCAAATGGGTAGAGCCTGGCTTGTGGGTGGAGGCACTACTTTCTCCCCCCCCAGGGTGGACCTGGTATGTAGTGATATTGTAACAATTACTGTGCAAAGCACTGGAAAGTGGTCCTGCTGTGCACCTTTCCATGTAACAAGATAGCAGTTTTGTTTTAGGTTTGTAAAAATATAACATTTTGTAATAATTTAAGGATATGATAAAATGAGTTGTATATGGTAAGTTTATGTTCACCTAAAATGAACTGAGATAAGTTCTTTATCTCTCCATTTGTTAAAAAAAGTGTATAATAAGCAAAAGTGAGCTACAGGGTATCTTCATCCAATTTGCAGATGAAATAAACACAGTATAAACTGAGAAAAAGGACTTGAAAGAAAACTGTCCAGCAGTCAATCAAAAACATGAGCTAAGTATCCATTTTTTGCCTACTAGTGTTATAAAGCATCTGGGGTGTGAGGCTAAGAGCATGTGCAGGGTTCAGGAACTAAAAGATTCTAGACCCAAACAGACAATGTCTACAAAGAGAACAGAGGAAACTCTTAAGAATCTGGCAATTAAAACAATATGTTCTGATCTGGCATCAGAGCATTAAGACAGGATTCAGAGTAGCCGCCGTGTTAGTTATCCACAAAAAGAAAAGGAGTACTTGTGGCACCTTAGAGACTAACAAAGATTAATTTGCAAACTGGATACAATTAATTTAGGCTTGAATAAAGACTGGGAGTGGATGGGTCATTACACAAAGTAATACTATATCCCCATGCTTATTCTCCTCCGGCCCCGCCCCCCCCCCCAACTGTTCCTCAGATGTTCTTGTCAACTGCTGGAAATGGCCCACCTTGATTATCACTACAAAAGGTTTCCCCCCGCCCCCACTCTCCTGCTGGTAATAGCTCACCTTACCTGATCACTCTCGTTACAGTGTGTATGGTAACACCCATTGTTTCATGTTCTCTGTGTATATAAAATCTCCCCACTGTATTTTCCACTGAATGCATCCGATGAAGTGAGCTGTAGCTCATGAAAGCTTATGCTCAAATAAATTTGTTAGTCTCTAAGGTGCCACAAGTACTCCTTTTCTTTTTTTAGAGCATTAAGAGTTGATCCTATCCTGAGACTCAGACTGAAAATGTTGTGAGCGAAACAAGGGAATTTACGCAATCTGTACAAGAACTAGTGTTGTCCAAAATAAAATATTTTGATTTGGAACACTGCAACTTTACTGATTACTTTACCTTTCAAATCTTAATTAACCAACATCATTTTTTTAAACACAGCATTCCTTGTGAACATTTGCTTTTATTAAAAAGGATTCATGTGTGCTACCAAAAAATCTTCAGCCTAGGAGAAATAGATCAGTGTCAGTGCATCACAACGTAATATTGGTCCACCTGGAATGAATAAAGGTGAAATAGACTTCTGTGGGCTAGATTCACAAGACTTAGGTGTAGCATTGCCTAACTTTTTGGTGCCCTGCTGCCTAGTGGAATTCACAATCCTGAATTAGGCTCCCAGGCTCCCTATACAATGCCTGGGGAGAGGCAGGCACCTAAAAAGGGATTCATAGAAGCCAGCAAACTGAGCAAGGAGCCATCTAAACTAGCTACAAGGAAATACTGAGGAAAGGGGTGTGGCCTAAATCCTGCCCTTCAAAAAAAGTTAGGTGCCTAACTCTGGGCTGGAGGGAGGCATGTAGCTCCAATCAGGATTCACAGCCATTAACCCACTCCTGGTGTTAGGTACCTATGCCGGATCATTGCTTTCTCAAGAAAAACCAAATAGCCCAGTGGTTAGAGCACTCACCCAAGATGTGGAAGAGCTGGCTTGAAGTCCCTACTCAGCCTTTCTGAAGCAGGGACTTCAAGCCAGCTCTTCTACCTCCTAGGTGGGGGCCCTAACCACTCAGCTATAGAATAGTCTAGGGTGTGTCTTTCTTAATCTCTCCAGTTGAAGTTGTTCCACTTTGTATGAAATACTTAACTAGTCAGCTGGGCCAGAGAGAGAAAATGATTCTATAGCCTACCGGTTAGTGCACTCTCCTGATAGACCCACGTCCCAGTTCCTGTACTGGCACCACCACCGCCTCAGTTGTGTGAGGCGCAATTGGGTAGATGTGCTTTTAGGCAGCCTCTGAGCATGGATACTGTATCAGGACCCACAGGTGAGACTAGGCGCTCCCCTGCCTGGTTTATGAATCCCACAGGGCTTAGGCATGAGATAGGCACGGAGATGCTTGGTGGGCTCAGGACTGCAATGACTTGGTGCATGCATAGCAGCAGAAAATGTGGCACCTCAGGGACTTTACCAGTGGAAACATAGGTGACTGGGGACTTTAGACCAATTCAAGGCTAGACGGTAGCTGAACAGATGTTTTGTGAATGCCAGTGAGGCCTAAATGTTGGATTTAGGCACCTAAAGTGGCAGTTAGGCACCTACATCACACTTGTGAAACTAATCCATGTGCACCTTTTGTATAGCAACAGTTAGATATGTCTTGTCATATGAAAACAATATTCACTTTTTTATCTACTAATTTAAATATGAAGTGCAAAGCTAACATAAACATTGACTTAATCTTAGAATTATGTGTTATATGCCTCCACTAACCAGTTTGTTGGGGCATTCAACACAGAATACATTATAACTAAATTCTTAAAATATCTTTTTCCTCGGTGAAACCCTCCTGGCATTTTCTAATTTGCTAAGGTAGCCTCAAATGCCTCTTTCTGTGCCATCACAAATACCAGGGGTTGCATAGGACTTCTCATTTCATAGAATGATGCATTCCAGGATCCCTTCAGTGAACCAGGAAGTGACAGCAATTTCAAATGGAAACTGGGGGAGGAAGAATTTTTTAAAAGACAGATGAAAATATTCTCTGCAGAATACTTCTTCCCACCCAACAAGCCTGGTTATTTAGGACAGCCAGAACCTAATCCTAGGATTAATTCAGTTTTCAAGTTACCTTTACAGTTCACTGTCATGTTACATTCTTTTCCTGTTGGATGAAGCCCATTACATGAAAATATTTCAGATTGTTATAAATGTTTTCTATCTGCTGGAGTAGGAATATATAGGAATAAGAATCTGCAGTTGCTAAATAAAAGTAAAGATTTGAAACACCAAATAATTTGTTTTCATTTGGTCCCAGTTTATTTTGCCAAAGCAGTCTGGGAAGATATAAAATATTTCTCCTCATTGCAGATGGATTTTTGAATTGCCCTATTTATAACAATGTATGCTTATTTTGCTTGTGAATTGCTGTTCACGAGAGTAACAATAAACATACACTCTGCCTTCCTGCCTGTACAGAGCTGGAGGCGGGTTTTCACTTTGTCCTAGTTAGACCAGTCATTGATACAGTGTACCAGCAATCATATTAACTACAGCTGCATAGTTTGCATTTACCCTGTTCTTCAAAATGTATTTTAGAAACCATATACTTTATATACCATACACTGGCATTCTTACATAATAAAGAAACAGCAGATTGTGTGTGTTTAATTACACATTCATGTATCAGGTTGCTACCCTAAACATGTCTGACAAGTTAAATAAGTGTTAATTACCTAATTTAACGTAGCCTGGTATATCTGTTAATCAGTCAGAGATTTTGTATATCATGCTTGCCCTTTATTACTGTTGTATATTGAACTGAAGTGGGATTTGCTTGAATTTCAGAAGAGATGTTTCAACAGACCATGGGTAAAAGTTTGTAGGAGAATTATTATTTGTACTGTTTCCGCACAAGACTAGCTTGTCAGCTCTATCAAGGTTCTTTACACTATCTCTTATGATGCAGTATTTAGTACCTTTGTTTTCAGTTTTCACATTTCATTTCCTTGGAACTGTTCAGACATTAATAAATAAATGGCATAGATATAAAAATAAAACTGTATTTGTATTTCAGGTCTTTGTCCTAATTATTTTAAACTTGGGGGGACCCTCCATCCCTAGTTTTGTGTGTGGTGATTTCAGCTTTCATTCTTAGATATACATACAAAAATGCAGACTCTCTCCCCTCACCGTTGCCCTGGATGGTTTAGAGTAGGATTCCATGTATGTTCTCCTAGTCTCTGACTGGGGATGTTTCTGTGCTCAATCCATTGCTGCCACCCTCCCCATTCTCCAAGTCACTCCCCTCCCTGCTTCCTAAGTCTTTTGAGCCCATGCCTTTATCCTTCCCCCATCTCCCTTACTACTTCCTGTCTCCTGTCCTTTATATTACTTGCCTGTCTCCTCAGTTCCAAGAGTCAGCTTGCTATCCTTCTTCCTCTTCCTTTTCCACCCCTGCAGTCTACAAGTCCCCCTATGTCCTTGTTACCTCATTTTTTTCTCTGCTTTCCTCCACAGCGTCCCTACCACAGCAGCCAACTTTACTAGGAGAGGCATTGCTTTCATCTCCACAGGATGTAGAGAAGTGGCAGCCATCTTGGCTAAGAGCACGTCATGGCTTCAGTTTTGTTGAAAACAATGGGAGATGGCAGCCATTTTTCATAGGGGCAAACGATTATTAGAAAGCCCAGGCTTTCTCTTCTGTTCATTTCATAATACTGCTGTACTTATGATAATTTTTTTTAACTCCCTAGTGCCAATCATCCCAGTGCCACTCTGTACTGGACTAAAGTAGTATTCTGCATGGTGCACTTAATTTGGACAAATTAAGGATGAATTTATATAAATATATGTTAACAAGGCCATGAATCTTTGTCAAGACCCTTGTTTTCAAGTCTTTCCATTTGTATAACTCCTGCCACATTGCTTGAGTCCATTTGAACTCCTTTGTGATTAAATATGGGTCCTGCAAAACTAGGCATGACAAAATTCAATTGTTTTTATTATTTTGACAAATAATATCAAGGTTTATTTTTATGCGCTTTTTTATTTTCATTGATTAAAATTTTCACAGTTGTTTGGAAAATTAGAGCAAAATTCCTTGTCTTTTTTGAATTATGCAGGACTGGAAAAAATTCACTTTTTTCCACAAAACAAACAAAAAATATCTAAAGAAATTTTGAGTGTGTGTCAGACAATAGGATGTCAGGCAATAATTATTTAATGACAGTAGATATTGAGATTCAAAAACTTAAAGTTTTATAACCACTAAAACACAAATTATCAACATCACACGTAAAAATATAAAAAGTAAATATCCATAAATTGAACTCTATTGAGTTCTTAAGCAGCATTTTTCTTATTTTGCCTATCTGTAAATTTTTGATTATTATGGATGGAAATAGTTTTTCAATGGTTTGTATATGCATATTGAAATTAATGTTTACCAACATTTACTGATAATCTAATCCTTCCAAGCCTGTGCATAATTAATCTTTCCCAGATGAATTTGGCACAAGTTACTGGTTAATTTAAGATTCTATCCTTTGTCTTTCTATCTCAATGTGTTGTACATCATTTTCATCCTCAAAACAGCAGATCATCAACAATTACTCCCATCCTGTCCAGTTTGTCAAAGATCTGGGACAAGAGACTTTGGTACACCTCAGGTGTTGAGGAAAACTCAAAGGAAAGTAGCTATCCAAGTATTTTCCATGGTAGAAAACATCAAAAAAATTAAATGTTTCATTTTTCAACAAAGGAATCAATTGTTTCACCTTCTGATAAAGGCAGCAGTGCTGAGGATTGGCCTTGAGCATACAAGCATTGCTTTTATCTGGCTTTACGTTCAGGAATAGTTGTGAATAAATTTGCTTTTTTAACAGCTACACCAAGGTCACGTACACTACTAAAGTTCTTCACCCAACAAGCTTAGTAGATGAGGTTTACAAATTATATACATTCCTTTAAACAATATTAATCTGATTTTTCTGAGGTGCCGAGCACTTGAAGATCACATTGTATTCAATGGGAGCTTCAGATACTTACCACCTTTGAAAGTCAAGCTGCATGCGTTTGAGGCATTTTTACTGGCTCTTACTCATATATACAATATTGCTGGCCACTAACACTTTATACAGGGAACATCAAACTTTTGTAGTATTTTCAATATTGCTTCAGAAATGGTTTTATAATTTGTGGCTTCCAGAAAACATTCCAATAAAATAGCTTTGACAGTCACTTCACTTGGTTGTTCAGCATATTAACATCTCTGTTGAGTGAAGGTATGGCAAGTACATTGAGGACATAGCAATCTTGGGCACTGGCTCTTTCTTCCCAGACAACTGACACAGAAATTGTTCCAGCTAATTTCTTTTTTTCCCCCGGCAACATGGTAATCAAAGACTTTAGGGAGATACTCAGTATGCAGCCATTGAGATGTTGGCATGACCTCAGGAGATTTTAGGTTTGCTTCAAGGTAGTAATACAGAAGTTGGGTTATCCAGATCACTGAGTGCCACATTATCAGATACAGATGCTACCACCATATTAAAAGGAGCTACTTTTCTTGTTGAATTGTTTTTGTCCTAAACAATTCTTTTCAGTCACCTGTTTTTCTGCAGAACAGATTGCAGCAAACTCAAGCTTTCCCTTTCTCCCAGTATGTGTCAGGGCTTCTTGGTGGTGATCACATATAGCATTTCTTCTATGGTAAATGAAATATTGCACATGGTGCAAACTATAATACCACCAGAAATATAGAATGTTGTTATTTTTTATTGCAAAGATTGAAATTTGGCAGAAATGTTTCATAATGTAGAATCTGCATTTGTTTCACTCATTACTGCATGTACAATAACTCTGGCTTTAAAGTCAGTCATTTTCTAGGGCAAAGTAGACAGAGCCTGCTTGCCCTGTAGGGTCGCCACCTCTGAGATGCAGAAAATCCAGCCACTGCCCACTCCCACATCATTAAAAAGAGTCCCAGTGCCAACTAAAGCTAATTATTACTAAAATGTATAACAGAACCATTTTACACACATACATCAACCAAAACAACCTACAATATGTGTATTTTAAGTTATTTTATTATTTTCCTACCATATGCTAAAATGGCACTACAGTCCAGACAGGGGGTGGGGTGTGGGGGATTGTAGAGCACTCTACTGTGTCCAAAGTGCTCCCCCCAGGCACATTCAATTTTTTAACTGACAAGGCAGTACAAAAACTGGCCAGGCTAGGTGAAAACTGAATGGGGCCTAAATCATTCAGAAATGGTGGAAATGAAAAAGAAATCAAGAACTTCTCTCTTCCTTCCCCACCTGAGAAAACACTACTATATATTAATATGACTGTTTTGTCTGGCATCAGGGTCTTCTTTCCCCTAAATTCTTAGGTGTTATGTTTTTCAGCACACACAGCATGAAGTTAGGTCCAAAAACATAAATACTCTTGCTGTAAGGTTGTAGTATAACACTACTTTAGTTCTTAGAATTCAGATTGATAACACACAAGAACCCAAAGAGAGAAAGAGAAAGAGACAAAACAGGCTGTGCCTTAAAAGTGAAAGATACAGCTTACCCCACCTTACTGTAGGCTGTCTGTCTGACACAGCTTGCATGCTTCCTTACAGAGCCCCCTAACCTGCAAGCAGAACCTGGAAAACCATAGCATTTAAAGTGATAGCTCTACAATTTAAATAGAGTTTTCCATATATTGGGTATTTATTCATTTCCCCCATTTCTGTAGAATTCCTTTCAAGCAGTTGACATAGGAGCCTGTCTCGCAGACTAGACTATTGAAACTATCTGGGGAGGAGGGAAAACACAGATGCTCAGTATAAAGGGAACTTGGTCCTTCCCAGCATTATTTCTTCAGGAGCACATCAGGTCTCCTTCCTCTTCTGCTCCAGTATTTTCTTTTCTGCTCGTAGGGATTGTCTACACAGTGCGTTAGTCTGCACCAGCATTTCACATGCTAACTTGCCTATGTGGACCCTGATGGTGCAAGTTAACATAGTACTATTTGAAACAGGATTACATAAACCTGCATGAGGGACTTTTTAGTGCACATGAGCAGGGTCCACACAAGCCAGCTAGTGTGCAACATGCTAATGCAGACTAAAATTTACACTCCTCTGGTACGGACTGAAGCACCACATAGACAAGCCCTGAGAGGCTGGGGCTGCAAGCTTGGTCTGCTAGAGTGTAAGAACAGGCCATTGTGCTTCAGCCAACCCCTCACCCCTCATTTGCCTCCAGCTTTTCTCAATGTTACTATTTTACACTTATATCCCATTTCTTAGGATTCTGAGCATGGGTGACTGGTAGAAAAACTGGTGGAAAATGTGAATTTCATACTTCTCACTGAGATTTCTTGTTCTTGGTGGCAGATATGCAGTTTCACAAAGCCTTTGAAATCCCTGACTTGTGTGAAAATAAATAATCCAGCCTTAAATATAGACCTTTCACAAAGAGAGGCTTATAATGGAAATAATGTTAGAACCCAACTTGTCATGTCCCACTTGGACACTGGGCTGTGAAACCCATATACATCAGGAACTCTCCCCCTTCTTGGAAAACACAAGTTATGAGAATGATCTTTGCTATCTCAGAAATGATCTGGCAATGAGTTCCTGGGACTGGCAACAGGGCAGCGCTTGGTTGGAAATCCTGTGTATAAATGAATTGAATAAAAAAATGGAAAAGCTAGAACTGCGATTTACGAAGAAAGGCAAGATGCTTGCCCTGTTGCGTACTTTGCAAATGGCCAGTAATGTCTCTTTCTGTTTGGGATCATTTGGTTAATATAAGCGTAGGATGAGCTAACATTTATAGGCTTCTTTGGGATTTAAGGCTTAGTTAAATATGCCCCTCAAAAAAAAAAACTTTTTCACTTTTTTGACACAATACTTTTGTTATCATGATATTAATAATTTCCAGGACACTGTGGAAGACTGTACTAAGCTGTTGCTGTGACAATTACACAGAGCTATATTTTTGTGCTCATTATTATTCTTGGATGTCTCTAATTTACATCTAAATGTACTGACTAATTTTGATTCAGTCATGTCAAAAGTGATAGGTAATGTGTGGGAGGAGATGACAGTCCTACCATCAGGAATTGCCAGAATGTGAATTCCTCGGGGCAATGATTTAATGCCCAAGTCAAGCAGTGCTGTCAGAATTGGAGGCCAAATTATGACACATTATGCTGTACTATGGACTTGCACATACAATACATATGAAAAAAGTGACTGAGATTGGAGTTATTAAACTATGCTTTAACCACTGCTACATTTCTCTGTCTCTCTTTTTATTCTCACCACATTTGTTCAGGGGTACTAATAATGGTGTACGAATCTCTTCTCTAACAACAAACATACCAAGCCATTCTGAGCAGTAGTGTGTGATTAAAGCTGGTGGTAAAATAACGGCACTTGATGTACGTTTCTGCTTAGCCTTTTAAAAAGTTATTTACATTTTTTTTTAGCAAGCTACATGTCAGCTAGATGTTCACTGAAGGGGCAGGTTCTATTCTTTCTATTTGTTATGCCCCCCATCCCCACGAATAAGGGTGTTTTTTTTGTTTTCATTAGGAAATCCACTGCTGCTGGATGAACCCGCTGAAGAAACCTTCAGCAACTCCAGAGGAATCCATGGGATCTGCTTTGCATATTGGATAACTCACCCTAATTATTACATTCTACCTTTTTAAAATAAGCTTAAGGGGATTTATCTGTCAAAAGTGAGACTTTCTGATAGCAAATGTTTATTTTTGTACCTGGCTTTTCAATATGGGTGGGTGGGGAAGAGCTGGGAAATTATTTATTAGAATGACATGTGTGCAGTTTATTGTATGTGATCTTATTGTTTTATCAGTGGGGCAATCAGTGTATCATAATGCTAGGCAATACTCACTGTGCGGCTATCAAATGCATTTGTCCTAAATTTCTCTCTCTCCACCATGTTTGTCTATCTACTGTATTCTTCACACTGTGTTATGAGAACGATACTTCAGATTTTTGGCTTGAAAACATGGCCAGTTTCACTGTTGTCCTATCCCATGGATAGTCTTTACATAAATATAAAGTGAGTGTAAAATGTTAAGGAGTACTTGTGGCACCTTAGAGACTAACCAATTTATTTGAGCATGAGCTTTCGTGAGCTACAGCTCACTTCAAGCTCATGCTCAAATAAATTGGTTAGTCTCTAAGGTGCCACAAGTACTCCTTTTCTTTTTGCGAATACAGACTAACACGGCTGTTACTCTGAAACCTGTAAAATGTTACTAAATCAGAAGGACAGTGTTCTCCATCCATTTTTCACAGGTCTAAATGTCTGCACAAGGTGAAGAGCAATTGATAATGGCCCATCAGTCTTTTTGGAGATTTCTTAGACTCTCAGAATTGCTTCCACAATCTCAGGATTTTTGGCATGGCTGCGTATGTCAGTGCGAAAGCTGCAATAGCTGAACATCTAAATACACAGATGCTATAAGGGGTGGCACCGCCATCAATAAGGTTGAAAAAAAATCGTGTTCTTCTTTCTCATAGATCACAGTTAGGTAAAGTGCAGTGGAATTAACAAGGGCTGTAGGGACTAGATTGGGTGTTGGGATTCTATGAGGGAACAAGCAGAGTCTCCAGGCACACAACATAAATTCCTTATTGCACTGACATGGAATAAAAATGACATTCAGCCAATTGGATTCCACCCTTAAGTCTGCATTTCTATGAATGTGGAGAGTCACTATCTCTGATAATTAAACTTCAAAGCTAACATCCTGTTAAATGAATAAAACTATTATTTCAGTCTGTTTGGCCACAGACTCTGCTGGCTGACAGAGTGAAGGCATTAAAAGAAGCTATAAACGTCATTGTTTTTAAAATGAAAACAAAGACTTTGGAAAAGACAGCAAAATCAACAGGAGGACCTTAATCCCATGGGGTCTGCAGATTTTGCATGTGTGCAGATGTCTAGTTTTATTGCTCAGAAAAAGTGCCCCATGAAGACAGCCTGTTTCTTTGACTTTCCCTGGGCATGGGTTCAGTGGGAAGCTGTGGTCTTTGCTGCCCTGCTACTGCTAAACTGAAGAGTAGATTGGCACCCTGCCCCAAAGGAGTACCTTTCCATGTAATTAAAGGGGCAACTGGCTTCCTTGCCGGGGTCCCAGAGAGCTCTATGGCTCTGCAAAGAAGTCATGTAGGGTTGCCACCTCTGATGTACAAAAAAACAGGACAGCCAAGATGAACTGGAGCCCATGAATATGGACAGCTGGCAGTGTGCACTAAGATCCCTTACAGATTTCCTGGGATAGCTACCTTAAAAAAGGGATGATCCTGGGAAAAACCTGGATAGGTGGCAACCGCCAGCCAGATGTCCCTTATGATTCTGAGGGGTGTGTGTGTGAGAGAAAGGGCCCTAGTTCTTCATCCTTGGGTACTGCAGGCTGCTGCCTCTCACCTGAAGATGATGGAAACAGGAGCTTGGTAAGGGAAAGAAATGTGTTGCAGATGATGGAGGTTCAGCATAATCAGCATAGGGCTTTGCATGAATTTTAAAGGGTTGTGTTTTTTTTATCAAATCCATGAGGCTTTTGCATGGTTTGGGGTTTGGTACAAGTTATTTGCACAACTTAGTCACTGATTTCACTTCAAAACACAGGCTTTTAAAAAAAAATTTGTAAGAGTCTTAACCAGCTCTGAATATGTAGTGACATTCAAAATACAGATCTAGACCAAGTCGGCATTACTGAGGTACACTACAAAATTAGGTCAAATTTATAGAAGTCGTTTTTTTAGAAATCGTTTTTATATAGTCGATTGTGTGTGACCCCCACACAAAATACTCTAAGTGCATTAACTCGGCGGAGTGCTTCCACAGTACCGAGGCTAGCGTCGACTTCTGGAGTGTTGCACTGTGGGTAGCTATCCCACAGTTCCCGCAGTCTCCGCCACCCACTGGAATTCTGGGTTGAGATGCCAATGCCTAATGGGGCAAAAACATTGTCGCGGGTGGTTCTGGGTACATGTCGTCAGGCCCTCCCTCCATGAAAGCAACAGCAGACAATTGTTTTGTGCCTTTTTTCCTGGGTTACTTGTGCAGAAGCCATACCACAGCAAGCATGGAGCCCGCTCAGCTCACTGTCACTGTACGTCTCCTGGGTGCTGGCAGACGTGGTACTGCATTGCTACACAGCAGCAGCTCATTGCCTTGTGGCAGCAGATGGTGCAATACGCCTGATAACCATCGTCATCATGTCCTAGGTGCTCTTGGCCACCTCGGTAAGGTCAGTCATGAGTGCCTGGGCAGACAAGGGCGCAGGGACTGAAATAGAAGTGACTCAACCAGGTCATTCTCTTTAGTCCTGCTGGCAGTAGTATTGCACCGTCTTCTGGCGAGCAGCCAGGAGATGAGGATGGCTAGTAGTCCTACTGCACCGTCTGCTGCCAGCCAAAGATGTAAAAGATAGATGGAATGGATCAAAACAAGAAATAGACCAGATTTGTTTTGGATTCATTTGCTTCCCCCTCCCTCCCTCCCTCCATGAAATCAATGGCCGACAATTGTTTCAGTGAGGTCTGTCAGGGGCACCTTGAAAAGTTTAATAGAGATTCAGTCCTGCCTAGAATACCAGGGGGAGGGATAGCTCAGTGGGTTGAGCATTGGCCTTGCTAAACCCAGGGTTTTGAGTTCAATCCTTGAGGGGGCCATTCTGTGTAACAGTTTTTGTTTCTCCTTGATGTAAAGCCACCACCTTTGTTAATTTTAATTCCCTGTAAGCCAACCCTGTAAGCCATGTCCTCAGTCGCCCCTCCCTCCGTCAGAGCAATTGCAGACAATCGTTCCGCACCTTTTTTTCTGTGCACACGCCAGATCACTTTGGCAATTAGGAGCACATTAAACACCACACACATTATCCAGCAGTATATGCAGCACCAGAACCTGCCAAAGTGAAACTGGGCGAGTAGGCAATGTCAGCGCGGCGATGAGAGTGATGAGGACACAGACTTCTCTCAAAGCACGGGCCCTGGCAATGTGGGCATCATGGTGCTAACGGGGCAGGTTCATGCCATGGAACGCCAATTCTGGGCCCGGGAAACAAACACAGACTGGTGGGACCACATAGTGTTGCAGGTCTGGGACGATTCCCAGTGGCTGCGAAACTTTCGCATGTGTAAGGGCACTTTCATGGAACTTTGTGACTTGCTTTCCCCTGCCCTGAAGTGCCAGAATACCAAGATGAGAGCAGCCCTCACAGTTGAGAAGTGAATAGCCCTGTGGAAGCTTGCAACGCCAGACAGCTACTGGTCAGTCGGGAATCAATTTGGAGTGGGCGAATCTACTGTGGGGGCTGCTGTGATGCAAGTAGCCCACGCAATCAAAGATCTGCTGATATCAAGGGTAGTGACCCTGGGAAATGTGCAGGTCATAGTGGATGGCTTTGCTTCAATAGGATTCCCTAACTGTGGTGGGGCCATAGATGGAACCCATATCCCTATCTTGGCACCGAAGCACCAAGCCGGCGAGTACATAAACCGCAAGGGGTACTTTTCAATAATGCTGCAAGCACTGGTGGATCACAAGGGACATTTCACCAACATCAACGTGAGATGGCCGGGAAAGGTACATGACGCTCGCATCTTCAGGAACTCTGGTCTGTTTCAAAAGCTGCAGGAAGGGACTTTCTTCCCAGACCAGAAAATAACCATTGGGGATGTTGAAATGCCTATAGTTATCCTTGGGGACCCAGCCTACCCGTTAATGCCATGGCTCATGAAGCCATACACAAGCAGCCTGGACAGTAGTCAGGAGCTGTTCAACTACAGGCTGAGCAAGTGCAGGATGGTGGAAGAATGTGCATTTGGATGTTTAAAAGCACCCTGGTGCAGTTTACTGACTCGTTTAGACCTCAGCGAAACCAATATTCCCATTGTTATTACTGCTTGCTGTGTGCGAGTAAGGGGGAGATGTTTATGGCGGGGTGGGAGGTTGAGGCAAATCGCCTGGCCACTGGTTATGCGCAGCCAGAGACCAGGGCGGTTAGAAGAGCACAGGAGGGCGCGGTGCGCATCAGAGGTCCCTTCTCCTCCTGGCAGGTCCGGGAGGCAGCCTTGGGTGGGTTCGGGGGGTACTGGCTTCAGGTCCAGGGTGAGAAACAGTTCCTGGCTGTCGGGAAAACCGGTTTCTCCGCTTGCTTGCTGTGAGCTATCTACAACCTCCTCCTCATCATCTTCCTCGTCCCCAAAACCTGCTTCCGTGTTGCCTCCCTCTCCATTGACGGAGTCAAAACACATAGTTGGGGTAGTGGTGGGTGAACCCCCTAAAATGGTATGGAGCTCATCATAGAAGTGGCATGTTTGGGGCTCTGACCCGGAGTGGACATTTGCCTCTCTGGTTTTCTGGTAGGCTTGCCTCAGCTCCTTAAGTTTCACGTGGCACTGCTTCGCGGGTCCCTGTTATGGCCTCTGTCCTTCATGCCCTGGGAGATTTTGACAAATGTTTTGGCATTTCGAAAACTGGAACAGAGTTCTGATAGCACGGATTCCTCTCCCAATACAGCGATCAGATCCTGTACCTCCCATTCGGACCATGCTGGAGCTCTTTTGTGATTCTGGGATTCCATCATGGTCACCTCTGCTGATGAGCTCTGCACTCACCTGCAGCTCGCCATGCTGGCCAAACAGGATATGAAATTCAAAAGTTTGCAGGCCTTTTCCTGTCTACCTGGCCAGTGCATCTGAGTTGAGAGTGCTGTCCAGAGCGGTCACAATGGAGCACTCTGGGATAGCTCCCGGAGGCCAATACTGTCGAATTGAGTCCACACTACCCCAAATTCAACCCAGCAAGGCCGATTTCAGCGCTAAACCCCTTGTCGGGGGTGGAGTAAAGAAATCAATTTTAAGAGCCCTTTAAGTCGGAAAAAAGGGCTTTGTCGTGTGGATGGGTGCAGGGTTAAATCGATTTAATGCTGCTAAATTCAACCTCAACTCCTAATGTAGACCAGGGATGAGCTGCTGGGTGACTAGCCAATCAGTGTAATCTCTCTTGTTCCTCAACACCCAATGGTATTCTCCACTGAGGTTCCTGGAGCTTTTGATGAATTTTTTGTATGACAGGACATCACAGAGTGCAGTGAGTGAGTCAGCCAGTGAATCAAGAGGCTTGTCCAAAACAATTAACAATAGAGAACATTACAAATATTAGCTTAACAACTGGGTAGCACATGGTCTTGTGGAAAAAAAGAATGAGGCCTATTCACTGTTTTTCTGAGAGTGTGGCTTGAATGGGGTATGTCTGAGTGACTGTGCACTAGGGGATGTTGTAGTGCTTGGAGAATAGTAGCAGAGTCTCAGCAGTGAAGAGCAGCTGGAAAGCAGGAAAATCCTTGGGTGGTGCAAAGCTGACATAGAACTTCCCCAAAGTAATTCCTAGAGCATGTCTTGTAGAAAAACATTCAATCTAGATTCCAAAATGGAGACTCTACCATGACCCTTGATAAATTGTTCCAATGATTAATTACTGTTAAAAATGTAGGTGTGTCTGAGAGAGGGCTGAGAGCATGGCACTCTATCAGATGCTCAGATGGTGTGGTGACTGGCTGCAAATGACATAATTTAGAGCAGTTTAGGAACTGTAATCAACTAACACTGTCATAGAATTGTTGCAGAATTCACTGATGCCTTGCTGAGTCGTTGCTATAGAATTTAGGCTTGGTGTGCCACAGAGGCTCTCCTTATACATAGGACAATGTTGCTTTGTCCCAGACATACAGGAGGAAAGACAAGATGCAAGGGAAATGGTTTAACTAAGTTGCAACTTTATTAACTCATCTAGGAACTATCCATCCATAACTTGTATAGTGCAGGTCATCCTCCCTTCAATAATCTACCTGTTGGAGGGCTGCCATTAGATCTACATCCCTCCACATCCCTCCTGGCCCATGATGGCACCCCGGCCACAGAGAAAAGGCATATATGCCTTCCTGTTGGGTGCATGGAAGCCAACAGGCTTCCAATGTGCCCCTCAGACTAGCCAATCAACAAGGATGATGCCTCCTCCTTCCCAAACTCATGAGGAAGCTAAACTTGCACAAGGAGGGGAAAGGGGAAACATGGGAGATCCTGAAAGAAGCCACAGCTTCTTTCCCCTGCTGGTCTAGCCAGAGCCCCCAATATCTGAAGCTGCAGAGGATACAATCTCATCTTCCTTTTAACTTGATAGGAGACTTGCCATTGACTACAGTGGAAGTAGGATCAGTCCATCCAAAGAAATGGGTACCTTCCATTGAAAATACCCACTCTTAACTTTGCTGTTTCAAATAAAATGGAACCTGGATCATGCCTGGTTTTCTTTCTTTCTACTTGTCTTGTGTATTTGTGCTATGCAAAACTAGAACATGGCTGATGAGATGGTGCAGCACCAGAATATGTCCTCTGTGGTCTGTCTCCTATGCTTATTGGCCCCAATATGTTGTTTCTCTTTGTTTTCTAACTATTGTATTCTCCTCTATCCTGAACAATGTGTAGTAAACAAAACTGGAAATTTATTGAGTCAAAATCTTATTCTCTTTCTTGCTCCTTTACAACTCTCTGGCTTGGACCGGCTGGACTAGTACAAAATATAATGTGACTATCTTCACATCTCTACATGAAACGCTATTTATGTTACCCATGGCCTCTGAACCATGACTAGATATTTGCTCAATGACTCCACTGCACTTACCTCAAAAAGATTTCCCTTTCCTCACAAAATCATTTCACACTAAATAATAACTGTGACCAAGCATCCAGAGATCTCGAAATCTTGACAAGTTTATAAACGGATCAATCACTAATTTAATCAAAACATCTACATAGGGATTACTTTGCTTATTAATTAATGAAATACACCCTTCTATGGGGTAAACACAGAATAGAAAAAAGTAGGCAGAATACACCCAGCCACAATTCAGTCAGCACACCAAAGCTAACACTTCTACTCTTGCAAAAGTCGCCATGAGATTTCTAATGACCTAAAATGGTTAGGATATGTGCTTTGCCTCTCAGGTAAAAGGCACTGATTCCATATGAATGTAAAAGGAAGAATAATAGCTACTGAATCGGAGCCCAAGCCTGAATGTCTACACTGCAATTTTTCAGCCCTGGAGCTCAAGCCCTGTGATCCAGTCAGTTGACCTGGGCCAGCTGTTGCTTTTTTTTTGTCCCCATGTAGACATAACCTGAGTGGCTGACTACTCCTTCACAATCCCCCAACTTGATTATCTGTCTGTCATTCCCCTTCCAATTGTGCACTTTAATGCAGCCAGTTACTGGACCAGCTTATCTAGGGAGGCAACAGCCTAACAATCCCTTTCACTGAAGCGTGTCCATTTGGGGCAGGAAAGAGAAACCTCTGAAAAGTTGGCCATTTGTGTGCCTCTTCCTTTTGTGGAGCTCACAATAGATCAGTTAAGAGTATAGGAAGATTCCAAGGAACAAAAAGAATATGAGGAAGAGGAAGGGTGATCTCCCAGTAGAAGAAAGGGGTTTTTGATGAGGAGCAGTGTGAAGGAGGAAGAGAAGGATCACTCATCAAGAGAAATATGTGTGGGGAAAGTGTTGGAGAAGGAGACGGTCACCAGTGGAAAGGGGTGTTTGTAAAAGGGACAGAGAAGGAAAGGGTAGCCATCAGAGTAAAGGTATGGTGCATGTGAATTGCCTGAATGAGCAAAATGGACGCGAGAAACATGGCTCACATTTAAGCTCTTTGTAGGAGGCAGGATCAATCTGAATTTGTGTTTTATCCTCACGTTCTCCTCCCATTCCAACTGATGTGGAAAATCTATTGTATTTGTTCATCAAAGCATTTCAAATTAAAGCTCATTATGAAAAAAGAGAATGAGAAGAGCAGTTTTGTATTTCTTTTGAATATTACTGCCATTGAAATAGCACTGCTCAACTACATCCTGGCACTTCTATTTCTGAAGTCTGTAGCACTAAACACTATTATTTGAAAGCTATGAATTTCCATACAGAAATCTTTCCTGTTTGGCATAATGATTATATCAATTTAATATTCTGATTCCAACAAATGCTGTTTTCAAGATGTGACTCCATTAGTTACTCCAAGCTATTAAACTTCTAATGCCCTCAGACTTGACACGTATTTGACATGTAAACACCATTTCAAAAATAAAATAGAAATTCCTCAGAAAATAGATCTAAAATAACTGGAGTGCTAGACTTTAATGTTAGTTGAGGATAATGTAAATTACCAATCGCAAAGATCCAAATGGAAACTGTGTTAGCAACGCAATGCCTGTGGTATAAAAAACACGAAAACAAAATATTATGGCTTGGATCTGATTCTGGTAAAGTGTGCATGTGTTTAATCGTGTATAACTCTATGTGTGTGTTTTTGCTTGGATGGCGGTCATGTTGCATCATTCCGAATTATTGGTAATTAAAGGGAGGCCCAAAATTGTATAGCTGGTTTTCAAGTGTGATTTACTGACTTGGGAGAGTCAGTGAAAGCCAAAGACACTGTTGGTTTCTGTCATAAACATAAGTTGAGATTTGTGAGGCTTCCTTCATATGGCTCACTCTGGGAGAAAGTGGAACTGATTTAGCACCATGGACCCATTGAATTTTCTGCCTGCTTTCTTCCCGTTCAGCTTACACCTTTTTAAGACATGAGTAATGCTTTTGTTTCTTCTGCCTGACTTTACTGAATGATCTACATTCAGGAAAAATGGGCCTCTGTGGAAATAACAGTAGTTAATTTCTAACACCGAAGCTAAAACAAGCCTCGATGCCATGATGATAAAGAATAATGTAGTTAGAATCACTGTGGTGTAGCATTTATTTTAATTTTTAAAATGTTCATTTGGTCTCTTAATTTGACCTCCTGTAAGACATTTTATAAAGAGAACAATAAAATGGAAAGGCTAATACATGAATGCTTCATCTATCTAATGAAATAGGATTTCCTTTGTGATTCCATATAAATTAGTGTATAACTACTACTCTTTTACCTGACTTGGTAATATAGATGCGGTTAATTCTTGACTTTAGAACCTTATATTAATTTTGAAATGATCTCTTCCTCCTTGTAACACATTGTGTCTTGTAGTTGCCTGATATCCAGATTATAATCCTTCCTGATCCAGTTTCACACCCACCGCAGTAGTTTTCCGTCTACATCCCACACACTGCGGATGACTTCTCCCCTCAATGGGCCATATCCTGATGGCTTAACTTAGTCTTTTACCTAGGCAAAACTGTCACTGACTTTGGCACCATTTTCTGGGGGACTCTTTGCACTAGCATTGGCTGTGGAGAGAGAGCATGGGCTAGAGAATTGCAGTAGTACACTTCTCACACACAAGATTTTTTATGGAAGGTCCAATAGTATATCATCAGTTTTCACTTCTTTATTCCCCGACCCATGAAAATGGTGTAGAGGATATGGGGAGGATTCTGGTCCAGCTATTCTTCCCTCACCCCGCCATCACAGGAGAGAAGTACTTTACACCTGAACTTTTCTTTGTCCTTCATGGCTTGGTTGCAGCAGTCCAGGCTTGAAAGCCATGCTCAATGAGCATGATCTAATGTCCCCTGAAGTCAGTGGGAGTCTTTCCATCAGGCCCCAGGTACACACATGGGGGTTTCTATCTTGGCCGACACTGGGGGTTGAACTGAGATCTCAGTAGCTAAAAGCATGAGCCTTTACAACTTGAGCTAAAGATCACAGGCAGATGTTGTAACAGACTCAGAGCCTTTGTGGCTCAAACACAGAGGGGCCCTATAGTACACACTCACCAGTGGGTTACACACATTCTCAGGCTTTTGTTTATAAAGGTCTTTAAACCATGAGCCAGATGCTTACTTACCAAACTCACACATTTCAGAGCAAAACGAAGAAAGGAAAAGTATAGACAGAAATTGAACAGGGATGCTAAATATACTTCATTTAAAAATAGTGAAATACATTTGAGAGTGTCCCTTTAATTGCAGAGTTACTATATATGTTTGCACATTATTTCATGGTAATGATTGCTGCAGCTACACTGTGGCCTGATTTGGATCTCACTTAAACAAGTTTTACACTAATGTAAGCCCAATGCCATCAATGGAATTACTTCTCATTTACACCATGTGAGATCAGAATCAGGCCCTGTAACTCCATTGGAAACGGGCCATTACAAGGCTATTCACATTAACACCAACACATTTTCTCCTTGTATCCAGGAATATGACTTGTTTCACCACTCTACATGACTTTGGTTGAGTAATAAATTCCTAGTTGTTTAGAGCAATGTTCTAACTCTTTGTTTACATCTGCAGAACTTTTCCATTAATGTGCAACCTTGTATTCAGCAGGGACCACGTAATAAGCCATGTGTACTGATATTAGCCCATTAAAATATTACACATTTTATATTTTTATAAGAACCACAGGAAATTCAATTCTTTCTTTCTTTGAGTTTCATTATTCTTGTATCAAGAACCATATGTGAGTTTCTGGTCTGTTTGTTGTAACATGTGGCTGAAAAATAATATAAAATTGGGCCTTAATTGGACTAAATGTTTGGCAGAGAAGGTGCATCTGGTTTAAGGTTTAAGCATCTTCCTTATTGAAGATTGTGAGGCCTTATGAATGGTTAAATGAGATGGCTTTCAAAGAGTTGTCACAGTAATTAGGTGAGAAGTACTATCTAGCCTGGCCTTTAGGGCTGATTCTGATGTCACTTACATTGGTATTAAATCAGAAGTAGGTCCACTGAAGTCAATGGAGTTACAGCAGTGTAAACCTATGAGATCAGAATCAAGGCAATTATTTGGAAATCAGAAGGATTGTAGTTCCAATTCCACAGTCTCTGCCTTTTTGAATTATAATGGTCCAGTGCACCGGGCCCCACCAGTTTTATATGGTCTTCTGGGAAAATCTGTGTCTGGATCTTTTAATAATTAGAAGAGAAACTGGGAAGGAGTTTCACCTTCTGGTTTGTCTGAAAGACAGTGGGGCTCCATCAGGCACATGGAATCTTACAGATAGTGGCCTCATAATTCGAGCTGAAGTAAAGAGAGGACAACCCCAGTTCTTTCCCCTCCACATACATGGATCCTGGACTCACTCTTAGGCCCTGATGAAGGGAAGGCTGGTTCTGTGGAGATAGCTGACCTCCCCTTCTGTGTGAATGAGGGAGGGTGGGGGAGGAGAAGAGGAACAATCAGGCTCTGTGTAAGGCCCCTGACATATGGCCCAGTGCTAGGAGGCTGTTAGATTAGCAGGAAAAGAGAAAGTGAGAAAAAGGGAATTGTTTATAAAGTTTAGGTTTTATAGTTTTAAGCTATGGTTTAAATTAAAAAGGACTCACCATTACCTACAGACACAGCAGCCACCATCAATCAACAATAACGATCGCCAACTGGGATCATCAGGGAGAGTAGAATTGTTGCAAATTTAAGTTTCCCCCCATCTTCTCTGTCTAGTGTGTTGGATTTTTGTTTTAAAGGCTATATAGAGATTATCCTACAGTTTTACTTTTAAACCTGTTCGGAGAAGAGAACTGAAGTGAGCACCCAAGTGTGACCAGACAGACTGAGCTAGTTTTGAAATGGTGATGCCTTCCTTCCTGTAACAGGATAAAATTCCAGAGCCTTTGCACTAATTCCTAAGCTTTTCTCGTGTTGCAGGTACATTGCTTAAAGGTGAGTTTAAGTTAAAATAAATAGAAATATGTGACACTTATACAGCAGTGTCTATCTGTGGATATTAAATCACTTTCCAAAAGTGGGTAAGTATCACTACCTCCTTTTCACAAATGGGCACAATGTGGCACAGGAAGGTTAAGTGATTTGGCAATGGTCATACAGTAAGTCAGGGGCAGAGCTGAAAATAGAACCCAGGTGTCCTGACTCTCAGTCTTGCGCTTTCCCCAGTGAACTGTGCTGTGGTGTTAGTAAGGTACATATGTCTTTATGTGTCTGATTATTTTTTGGTCTAATCTATTCTTGTTAATTCAATATTTATTTTTATGTGGATGGCAGAGTCAGCGTAACCACCATCTTCCCAAGAGCACCTCCTATAACCATTCCTGGGTACATTGAAGAGAAGGCTGGAAGATTTGTGTATTAGTATGTTAATGGATTTCTTTATTACCCACTTGGGTTTCAACCTATCCAGTTCACAAATGATCATTTGTAACATACCTTCCAGCTATGAAGACTGTTAATTCTGGGTCCTGTATGCCTCCATTAACTCAGTGTTTGGTCAATCAGGTGAATGACAAGTGACCCAAATGGAAAACAAAGATTAACAGGAAAGAGTCATGGTAGATGATAGAACAAAAAGGCTGACATTGTTGGTAAAAGCTGGGTTCAAATCTAGTGAAAACTGTAGGATATCTCCTGTCTAAAGTATGAAAGATAGAGCTGAAGAGTGTGTCTAAATCTATCTCACTTGACTGTCTAGATTGGGTCAGGTTTACTTTTGAGAGCAAAAAGAAGTCCTTTCTTTCAGGGGATAGCAGAAACTAGGAAAGTCTCACCAAATTTACGAAGACTTTTCTTGAGATTAATGCCCAGTGACCCTAATTATTTTGCCACTGAACGTGACTCCCATTAACTGCAATGTTCAGAAATAAATTCCACTCCCACGGCAGCCTATGTGAATTACTGTCCATTTCATAGATGCTCATGGCCTCACAAAATGACGTACTTTTCATTTTATCAGGTGCTTTTTAATTCCTTTTGCAAAGACAAATTTTTCATGGATGGATATATTGAAAGACCCATACACCCACTGAATGCAGCATATGGAAGTCACTGCTTAGGAAACTGCAATATACTTTGCTGATTTTTCAAGTGGAAATTTTTTACTTCCTAACATTCCATGAAGAAAATAACGTTTAAATGGCTAAAATGCCAGTTGAAATCTATAAGGTTATGCTTGCCTCTTTCTTTCTTTCTTTCTTTCTTTCTTTGAGAAAAGTTTGAACCTTACAACAAAATGATGAGAACTGAGTAGTGTACATGGAGGCAAAAGGCGGGACACAGAAACGAATCTTATTAAGATAAGGGTGTCTAAAGGGAAGCTAGAAATCAGGATCAGTTCCCATTAGATTTCTGGTAGGATGGGTTTCTTACAAAGGTGGATGACTTCTGCTGGACATACGAAGAATAGCCTAGTCTTGGAATTAAAGCCTTGTTTAGGAGTCGTGCATTAATATTATCCTTCCTGTTTTTGAAGCAAAAAGTTGTAATGAACATTAATTGCAAGCACTCTTGCATGCTTTGGCTCCCATTTAGCCTCCATCTAAATTAGCTAAAATCTATGGGCTTGATTTATTGCATTTGCAACGGTCGCACTAAAGGAAGGTAATTCCTTCTGAAAATGCCACATGCAGGCAGGAACAGGAAACCAATTAGGATTCAGTGGATGATAAATGGGCATTTTTACCAGCAGTTTACTTAATATCCCCATTAAACAAGCCTCTTTGCATTTATCATTTCATTCTCCTTCAGTCTATAAGGTCCTTTAATTGCTGCCTAAATGAGCCCTGTGTTTCAGTCCAAATTTAATCTTGGATCGGGAGAGAGATATCCTTTCCATTGCTTGCCTGCCCAGCTGCCAGGAACTGTCAGAAATGATCACATAACTTTTCACATTTCTCAAAGTCTCATTGGAGAAATGTAAGATTGTCAGAAAAAATAACAGACCTTATTTTTTTTTAAATTGTAAACTGTAGTGCAAGCACCCTTTTCCTCAATTGCATTTCCTGTATTTTTTTAAAGTTGCACTAAAAATAGATTGAAGCTGTAATGTTGCCCTGTGCTTTGTCGTTTTGGAAACTTACTTTCAGTGGAAGTAGATGTGTGGCCGAACTAATGAAGTGTTACAGAGTTTGTGCAGCAAACAATTACTGGATAGCTATGGCTGGGTGGATAGGTTGCTGAACATGTGATTTGTAGGTAGAACATGGCATCTCAAGGCTACATGTTAAAACAGAATGATAAAGAAGCCCAGAGCCATGGCCTTAACTTGCCCTTCTTTTTATCTTTCCTGGAAGGCTAAGTTTTTGGGTCTGGGGGTTGGCCTCCTGGGAACAACAAATGAGTTAAATCTTTGTGGTGTTTATTTTATTTTATTATATCAAAGGTCTCCTCCCCAGCCCCTGGAACTCAAGTGGACTTTGGGAACAAATGTGGAATTCAAAAGGAGGCCAAGTCCCCTACTTCCCCCAAAACCAAATGTTGGAGGGGGACATTCCCAGGCATTTAGAGGAAGATTACTCATGAACTCCAGTGGACTTTCACCTGGGTGGTCCAGACTCCAGACCCCTTGCCAAAAATACAGAGTTTAAGCACCTTTATGCTAAACCTCACATATTTCTGAAAAATTGGCAGTGAGTAATGGGCCCAAAGGAGGACTAGTCCCCAAATAGTCATTCTGAAATAATTTTCCTAGTGTCAAAAGACTCCATTCTCTGCCTTGGTATGAAGAGCAAATCCATTCAGTCTAATGCAAACGTTGTTAAGTAACTGTGCATCTCACCCAGTTTCTTCAGCTGTCAGTTTGGTTGATCTCATGTAAGTTACAGTACCACTTATTGGAAATATCAAGGGGAATCCCGGTGTTAATTCTGTAGAGATATTTAAATAGCATCAAATTTAAATATAATGTTAAATTGTGGTAAATTGGCTACTACTGATCTTCCAAAATAGAGAGAAGAGTGAACCTAGAAATTACCATTCTGTCAGTCTAACTTCTATCTCTAGTAAAGTAGTGGAAATTCTACTAAAGAAGAAAAAACCACTGAATATGTAGAGGATATGGAATATGACCATTAGCAAGTGTAGTAGAAAGAGAGAGCCTGAAGCATGGGCCTGGTGCAAGGCCTAAGGCCTGAACCAAAATCAGCAGAAGTTATGCTATGAGCGACAGTTAGGCCCTGTCAAAGCAGGTGCTTGGCTTCAAGTCAGTGTCCGGTACACAAATTCAGCACCGGTACTGCTAGCATTGCTTATACACACTGAATATGTAAACACATTCCAGCAGGCCAGCACAAGAACACCCCAACCTAGCACAGGATAAAATGATTGGACAAAAGGGATGAATAGTGCTATTTTGACTGAAACATCATGAGTAAAAGTACAAAGACAGGTGGTGAATAGGGATATTTTGTCTGAAACATCAGGAGGAAAGTACAAGGAGAGGCAACAAACATGTCATGAAATGCATAAGGTGATATGTAAGTTGTTTATCCCAAATTGTTTGTCTTAGTCTATAAATGTTAGGATACCTCGCCTTAACCCTTTGTCCGGCTTAGCGGGCAGTGGAAAGTCCCACCCTGATTGAGCTGCATCCATTGTCACGGGCATACCTCTGTGCTAGTGTAACTGTAAACATTGATCTGGAAGGCTATGACCGTGCTTTGTCGGCAATAAACCTGACCGAGTTCCTTTGCTACTAAAACGGGTCTTGTGGTCTTATTGGGCAGTTCAGTCAAGGTCTGCTGTAGAGGCTATCTGGCCAGAGCCAGTGCAGCATGCAGAAAGAACACATGCTCTTTTCAGGTAATAAAAGTGAGGCACAGGCAGAGAGGTGTCAAAAGAGGAGGTATTCAAACAAACTGGTACCTTTAATAGCAACAAGTCATCAGGACAGATGTTATTTATCCTTTAGTTCTGAGAACTAATATCTAGCATTTTGGACTTTCAAAAAGCCACTAGCAAAATCCTATTAATACAGATTAGTTATGGGGTGAGAGGCAAAATTCTGTCATAATTAGCTGAGAGGAAGAAAACAAAGCAGGAATAAATGGTCAATTTTCAACATGGCAAAAGGTTAGCAATGGAGTCCCCTCACAATCCAAGGTATTTAACATATTTGCTGTTGATCTGGAGATGTGAACAGTGAAGTAGCGAAATCTGCAAATGATACAAAGTTTTTTAGGTTAGTTGTGACTAGATAAGACTGTGGGGAACTCCAGAGGGACCTAAAAAATCTAGGTGATTGGGGAGCATGATGTCAGAAGAAATTTACTGCTGACAAATACAATGTAATGCATATTGGAAGAAATCTGATCTACTCATACACATTATAACTGCAGCCACTCAAGAAAAAGGGTTGGCTGTCATTGTGGACAAAATCAGTGAAAACCTCAGCTCAATATGCAGAAATGGTCAAAAAAGCAAGCAAAATGTGAGGAGAATGGAATAGAAAATATTTTAATGCTGTTATATAAAGTAATGGTATAACTGTGCTCAGTGCAGGTCATGCCATCTCAAAACAAGATATAGCAGCAGTAGAAGGGGTCAGAGATAGGCAATGAAATTATTAAAGGAACTCATTGTCACCTGATTTCATTGTGGTTAAGACATTTACAGGATTCAAAGAGGATTTATATGGCATTTATTACATATATTACATTTATATGGCGGGAACTTCCATGGTAATATTACACAGGATAAAAATATAAGGGGTATAAACCCTCCTGCTTCCAGGCATAAGCCAATCAGTAATTGACAGGGTTTAAGAATAAACTTCCCATATTGTGAAATCCTTCCATAATGATCTATTAAAAGAATTCTAGCATTTTTTTCCTGAAGCATCTGATACTACCCACTGTCAGAGACAGGATCTCACCCTCTTTTCTCTGCCCTTGACACATGCCTTAAGTGGGGCATTAGAACAACTGGTGGACAGCTCTAGCTATAAGAAAAGGAGTACTTGTGGCACCTTAGAGACTAACAAATTTATTTGAGCATAAGCTTTCTTGAGCTACAGCTCACTTCATCGGATGCATTAGTGGAAAATACAGTGGGGAGATTTATATACATAGAGAACATGAAACAATGGGTGTTACCATACACACTGTAACCAGAGTGATCACTTAAAGTGAGCTATTACCAGCAGGAGAGCGGGCCGGGGGGGGGGGGGGGAAGGGGGGGCGCGGCGGAAACCTTTTGTAGTGATAATCAAGGTGGGCCATTTCCAGCAGTTGACAAGAACGTCTGAGGAACAGTGGGGGGGTCGGGGGGGGGGAAATAGACATGGGGAAATAGTTTTACTTTGTGTAATGACCTATCCACTCCCAGTCTCTATTCAAGCCTAAGTTAATTGTATCCAGTTTGCAAATTAATTCCAATTCAGCAGTCTCTCGTTGGAGTCTGTTTCTGAAGTTTTTTTGTTGAAGTATTGCCACTTTTAGGTCTGTAATCGTGTGACCAGAGAGATTGAAGTGTTCTCCGACTGGTTTTTGAATGTTATAATTCCTGATGTCTGATTTGTGTCCATTTATTCTTTTATGTAGAGACTGTCCAGTTTGACCAATGTACATGGCAGAGGGGCATTGCTGGCACATGATGGCATATATCACATTGGTAGATGTGCAGGTGAATGAGCCTCTGATAGTGTGACTGATGTGATTAGGCCTTATGATGGTGTCCCCTGAATAGATATGTGGACACAGTTGGCAACGGGCTTTGTTGCAAGGATAGGTTCCTGGGTTAGTGGTTCTGTTGTGTGGTTGCTGGTGAGTATTTGCTTCAGGTTGGGGGGGCTGTCTGTAAGCAAGGACTGGCCTGTCTCCCAAGATCTGTGAGAGTGATGGGTCGTCCTTCAGGATAGGTTGTAGATCCTTGAGGATGCGTTGGAGAGGTTTTAGTTGGGGGCTGAAGGTGATGGCTAGTGGCGTTCTGTTATGTTGTCTAGCTATGTTGTCTTTAAGCCACTGAACGATTCCTCTATGCTGGTGGAAATCTCAGGTGCTCCCTTCGGATACGTTTCCAGACAGTGCAAAAGTGATCAGAACAGTGGCTGAGGATTGAGCCTACCATTTTCTGTAGGAAGAATGTGGAACCATAAGTTTTACTTTGGTTTATTCACCATGTCGAAAAATAAATATAAGGAGCTGGTTTTGGGCATGCATGTGCGTGTATGCGTGTGTGCATGTATGCTAGGTAGGATTGCTGAGTTTGCCAAATTTCAGTATTCCATTCTTTAGGCCCAATTCCTGACTCTTCCCAGGTCAATGCAGAGGGCTCTTAACGATGTGGATTGGCTGTAGTTTTGCATCTCGTGTGCAGCGCGGCACTGTGCTCCACAGAGCCAGCTACTATACAGAATGGTACTTTGAGGGGAGCTCAGGATAAGGTGGTGGCAAGTTGGGACCCAATACGCTGGAGCTTCCCAACTTGCCATGCAGGGGATGGATGGGACAAAAAGAACCACAGAGTCTACTCTAGCCCTTAGGCTAGAGCTGGAAAACAGCTCTGTGGTTTTGTGGGAGAAATCTTCCCACCATAGCCCTGTGGAGTTTCCTAGTGCCTGACTGATTTATTTGGGCAGTGTGAAGGAATATCAGTTATTTCCAGAGAAGGGAAAATATGAATAAAATGGGTTAGATTGCAAGTTCATTGGGGCAGGGCCTTTGTTTTCTTATTTGTTCTATAATCTATATCTATTTATGTATATAATAATGAAATGCCTTTCAGAATACAAGGAGTTTTTTTGGTGTTCTGCTGCTGGTGGCCAGAGAACTATGGAAAAATATACGCAGTAGAAGGAGAAAAAATAATGATACAAATTGCATGCATATTTTTTTCATGTGCATCCCAAATTGCAATGCAATATTTTCTACAAAGGTCCATAAAAATCTCCCACGCTTCCATAAAATGTTGCACGTGTTTGAAAAAAATACTGATACCCATTGCACAGCAGAAACATAATTAAGAGAAAAATGCTAATAGCCTTTATACCCAGGGTGACTTTAGGGGGTTACGATTGCATATGTGTTTATGTCTGGATTTCAGTCCTAAATTTAGGACTGAATCCAAACAATGAAACCTCATAAAAGTGGTGAATAATATAAGAAATCTTTTTCCAGTAAAATATATCTTTGTCTTTGGGAATGTAACTGTCATTAATTTGCAACAGCACATACTGGCACCTTTAAATTAGTATTTTCCAGAATAACAGCCTAGCTAAAGAAATATAATGAGAAAGCTATTTCTTGAATGCATTTATTGAAACCCAGGCCTGAAACCAAACCAAACTGCTCAGCAATGAATGTTTGGATTGAATTCATATTGCATAGACTTACAGTCTTTGGAAGGGCTGGGTATATTTTTCTAAACTATTCACCTAGCCAGTGGGCACCTGTTGTGTTTGAAATTAGTAACTGGCTTTGAAATGTCCATACTACTGTGGTTTCATTCAACTAATTAGCACAGAAATTCTTAGTGGTTTTCCCTTTATCCCTCCAATATATCTGCAGTGAGGGTGAAAGTGACACAGGTGTGGATAGCATATGCAAAGCTTCCATGGTGATGGGAATAGTATGGGCTGAGCAGCCACAAAGAGGAGCCCTGACATCTTGCAAAAGGCTCTTCACACATATCCTAAATAGGCTGCTGCTGTGGGGGCGATTGAAGTGGGCTGGGGACAGACTGGGGAAAGACTACATTTAATGAGATTCTGTGGTCGAAACCTCTCATGTAGAACGTGGAGCTGCTGCTCCTGCCCATATGATAGAACAGCGGCTATGGACCAGCTGCTTTGCAGCTCGGCATGGTGCATTCCATCCCCCACAACTGTTGGGGAGTTCCTGAAACAAAGCCTGATTACCTGGGTTATGTGTATGTATCTCTGGGAATTACTGAGAATAAATACCAGTGGTATAAAAATCAATATACGCCTCCCATAATTTAATGCTTTCTATCTTCCTTTATTGGGATATTAAATGATATTACATGATAAAATGTTAAAATCTGTTGTTTCATCTGATTTTATAAAAGTAATATGAAGAGCATTGATTTTAAAAAATTGCTCTTCCTTCCCTGGCTCATGCTTATGTTCGGATATGTTCCCTAGGGTGCGTTATACATGGTTTAAACAATACATTTTCTCCTTTAAATCTCCATTCCCCAGTGTTTGATATGAACAGAAGATACGTGGCACAGGACTCAAAAACCTGTCCAAAATAGTAAAAGCAGAGGGGTAGAGCTGTAATTTTGGGTAGCCACTGATAGTCTGCCTGCCAGATACTTCATCCCATCCCATTCACATGCATGAAAATCTTAACCCCAAGGATTAAAAAATACTTATTCCCTTACTTACAGATCAGAATGCAGAGATTTTTAATCCCTTATTCTAACAATTGTACTTTCATTCATTGACATGCATGATTAATACTACAGAGCAAGACAGAATAAGCAAAGATCTTTCATAGAGTTTTATTCCTCCCAATCCTGGGAGGAATAGGAAAGGGCTTTATATCACCATTTCTCTTAGTCATCCTTGTATTTTGTCTATTAAACAACTGCAACATATCCAAAGTAATTTAGGAACAAGAGGGTTGTCATTAGGCTGCATACCATGACTACTTACAATTTTGTGGCAATATCAGGATGGAATTCAGATCCTCCCGTTCACTAGCACAGGCTCCTATCACTTGAGCTAAAGGAGATATCACACTAAATTGTCAAATGCTATAAGGCCTTTGAGGCATATCTAGCATGACTCCATCTAGTAGAGGGCAGCGCTACCCAAACACAAGAGCCAGTTCATTACCGTATGAATTTCTTCAAGGTCTGGGAAAAGTCCCAGCCTGTTTATATTGAAATATAGTATGAATGGAATAATGGCAATGAAAGTATTAAAAATAAATCCCCAGTCAAACTCGTAACGGACAGGGTCGGTCCTTGAATGTGCTAATATACCAACAAGGGCCCAATCTTCATGTAGAGCTTCTCTGTAGCCATCTAGGGAGTTTGGTAGCAATAGGTTTCTAATTCAATTCCCATTGTCTGTCATGGTCTTTTGTCCTCACTGGAGCTGTAGGGATCAAATAGATGGTTGTTTACCATAGCATTGCTTATCATTATAATTTATTATTAAGATAGTTACTACTACTAGATCAGAGAGCTGAAGCATGCGCTCGATATATCCACCTTAACAAAAATTCATGACTCTTCCACTGCCACTGCCTTCCATACATGACTGATAGGGCTTTGAGTTAATATCAGGTCAAGCACAGCTTCTCTTTGTGTCCCAATGTGATGGACAGAGGGCCCTGAGTGGAGCCAGGAAGCAAGATAATCCAGTGGCGCAGGGACACTTCACTCCAGAATGAAGCTAGAGGAAACTATTGTTTTCCAATCTGCAGAGAGTATTGCTACCAGACACAGAAGCTGGAGAAAAAAAAAATGTGGCAAAGAGGAATATCCTCAATTAGTGTAAATTGACTTGTTTTCACAGATCTGGCCCATGGAACCTTGGCTTACTCACACTCATGACTTCGAAGAAAGGGGTCTCAGCTGTGAGGTAGTTTAGGACCTTCTTTGACAACCCCTCCATTGTTCATGTAGTTTATGAATGTAGGTATTCCTCTCAGGCATTGGAAAGCTGTTTGAAATGTGCTGTTATATATGCTTTTTGTAATCTTTACAATGGATTCCATTTATTTGTCTGGCCTTTTCTTTAGTATAAAATTGTTTAATGGGCACAATACTTTGAAAATATGCAAAACTGTGCTAGTCACTCTATTTCTTTAGCCTTCTAGGTGAACTTGTTTTAAAATCAGAAAGCCCGGCTGGTTTGGGTGATTAATTAGCAATTGCCCTACATCTCTCAGTCACTGGTTCATATCCCTTCCATGACAGGAGTACTTAGGAATATCTACAAATGTCTGTACTATGCTATGGCTGTTCTGGGATTGGAGTTGGTAGTGTCAGTCTAGTTTCCAGTGGATTTGTCTGCATTGCAGGCAGTGATAATTAACATCCTTGCTGGCAGTCTCAGCAGAGAGGTAAGGGCTTGAATCAGCATAGAGGTGCTCCCCTCTAGGTCAAGTTTAAGGACCACTGGCATGACAGCATGGAGCAACATGTACAACCCCTGTTCTGTTGCTAATAGGATCACTGCCCCAGGGGTCTCAAATAGGCAAGTACCTTTAATATACACTAAATCTACTTTTTAAAAAAAGCCCCCTGCTAGAATGCTGTTTAATTATGATGGTATTTTCTCCCTTTGTCATTTTTTATATTCTTTAGGGGAAATGATCCAGAGGGTTAAGGGGTAGAGAAATAATTTTTGTGGAGTTGCCCCCTGGTAGGTAGCAGATAAGTTATTTCCAGCTGCCCTAGAGGTCAGGAAATGCAATGTCCTAAAGGTGATATTTAACCCCTGTATTTACACACATATCTTTCTCTGAAATATCTTAGGAAACTGTTCTGATAATGAGGTCCTTGCATATAGACAGTGCAGAGAAATAATGGTATTTGAATCCTACCTAAAGACTTTTCCATAGGTTTCCTGCTTTCTCTCTCTCTCTCTCAGAGTCAGATCACCAGCAGTGAGGGATTAAAGTCTCATGCTGTACTGTTCTTCCTTCTCACTGAATGAATAACATGATTAAGGTACATGTGGAAGTAGAGTGACAGTACCAAGTTCTATAGGTACAAACCCCCTCAGGGGTTGTGCTGAAATATACAATGATTTATTCTTCAGCTATTTGCATGCAACAAATGCCTGCTAACATTTCTGAACATTTCTCTGGAACGCTGTACAATTTCCTGGATGGACAAGGCAACAGAAGACTGTCCTCTGAGTGGAGGGTAGCAGATTGGCTTTCCTCCATGATACAGATTACTTCTGTGCCTGCCTTAAGCTGACAGTGAGTAGCTCATTCCATAAGTACAATGTGCCCAATGCATGATAATGGTATGTCCACTGATGGCATACATATGGCTCTAATCTATGGGCCATGACATGGTAAAATCAGTCAGCTGTGCACATGGTATTACAAAGTGTAAAGTTAGAGCTCAGCCTGTAAAGGTTAAATTGTGCCCTACAGGTTGGGGGCAGTACAGGGCCTCACCACCCAAGGTGGAGACTGCCTCTCAAAGCTCCCTGTTGTGTGTGGGTGTAACTTGCAACACCTATTTATGGGGAACATCATCCATGAAAGTTTATGCTCAAATAAATTTGTTTGTCTCTAAGGTGCCACAAGTACTCTTCATTCTTTTTGCTGATACAGACTAACATGGCTACCACTCTGAAACCTGTCACCATCTATCTTAGGTACTTATATGGCGCCCATTACCATAGTATCTGAGCACATTACAAGCTTTAATGCATTTAGCCTCACAACCCCCTGTGAGGCAGGGAAGTGCTATAATCCCCATTTTACAGATTGGGAACTGAGACACAGAAAGGCTCAGGGATTGTCTACATAGGACACTCAGAAAAAGTGCTCCGAATTAACTAAAGGTGTGAATTTAAAATGGACTAGTTAAACTGCATTGAGTCCCTGTGCGGATGCTCTCAGTCAGAATTAAAGTGGCCTTAATTTGATTGATCTTAAATCACTTCCAATTGTGAATAAGAGGAAAAGCAGGGAACTGAAGCTCAATTTCCCAAATCCCAGGCTTGCTCCCTAACCACTACACCAGCCTCCCCATCCCTACATGGTCAGCCAGTTCCGATAGCTGACAGCTACCAGGGTTCTGCCATGACTCCATCTATTCTCACATCTTTTCTGGTCTGTTGCAGCCCTTGCGTTCCCTCAGTAGCAGGATGACAGATTATACTACACAGTGGAGACACAAAGTGGGTGAGATATATCTTTTATTGGGCCATCTTTTGTTGGTGAGAGAGACAAATTTTTGAGCTCACACAGAGCTCTTCTTCAGAGACCAATACAGCTACAACAATACTGTTTATACTACATTGTGACTTTTCTTTTAAAGGAAATAGAGTCACCAACTCCTGTGACTTGTTACATGCTCTTTCCCATTATTGCCTATTTATTTTTGCTTTTGAGCTTGTGCACTTTTTATTTCTGAGCATGGTTTTTTTTACAGTGGTAGATTTTAGAAAAATGGAACAAACTAAAACTGAAAACACTAAAAAAAACAGGATTTCCCTACAAAAAGAAAGAAAGAGAAAGGGTTCAAGCCTCATATTTTTCTATTTAAAGTGCTGATATGCTAATTCCTAGCCTCCGCACAATAGCTCTGTTAGTTCTGCAATTCTGTCAGGGGTGTGGCTCCTCTCCTGCCGTCTCCTCACAAAAACCACACAGACTCCCCTGGTTGTGCCTCCACCATGTCTTTTTATTTTGTGTTTACTCTACCAATTTCACAACAGTCCTTGTGCAACAGCCTATTTACAATATTCAACTAGCTTTTAGCCCTCTCACCGGGGCCTGAGGGTAACAGAGGACTCCCTGTTCTGAGCCTCTGTCTGGCTAGGCTCAGTTAGCTCTGTTCCTCCCTCTCCTTCCTTCCCCTTGCGCTTTCTTCCTGTGTGGCCTCTTATCAGCTCAGGGCTGATGGGGCAATTGGCTCAGCTGGGCATCCTGATTGAATGATTACCCCATAAGCTTCCTATTGGGGGAACGAATTACTATTAGAGTGGTCAGAGGGCAGGCTCATCTGTTTGCACCCTGTGACACCCTTCCTAAAATTAACATAGAGATCAGATATCAGCACACAGTGCAATGCCCACAGACCCCATGATCAGGGTTGAATCTGGGACCTCTTGAAGCTTAGTGTATGAGCCTCTACTACATGAGCTAAAAGCCACATGCCTCCTAGCCAAGGCTGTAGCAGAATCATCAATCTCTAGGTGGTCTAGGTGCACCACACCCAGTAGATATGGGTTACACGAGGATCATGGGTAATAACATTGTGAGTGCTAATGTGATGGCACTGTGAAAATGGATGCTACCTTAAAAGAAAACTTTGAGAACCCAATTCTGCAAGATGCTCAGACTTTCCTGTGAGGTGCTGATGGCTCTCCTATCCCATTAACTGCAGTACCTTCATCCCACTGCAAGAGGTTTTCTGCACAATGTAGGCTTGGGACATGAAAGGATAAATTCCAGATAATTCTATCTCTGGAGTTGTGGGTTCAAATCTGTGTTTAGGTAAAAACCTCTATATAATTTAGATTTCAAAACATATGCTTGAAGCCTGGCATCTAATATATGCTTAATTGCTTTGATATGTAAAAGACTGTGCAGTAACTACTTTCAGTATACAAATGATGGGTCAAATTAAATTCTCACATGTATTCTCTGCCCTCACTGACTTTGTCTCAGCGTAGAATGTGTGACTCTTACCTATTTTTCTTCTACTATGTGTGAGAGGCCAAGTAGCTGCCAACAGAATTGTTCTAGTTTATCGGCTAAATAATACAATCTATGTTTAAAATAATGTATCAATAAGTGTTTAACTAATTGCCCAACTGGGTCCAGAAGAAGAACTGTTAAAAAACCTGCCTAAATATTTGGATGAGCTATTACCAGCAGGAGAGTGAGTTTGTGTGTGTATGGGGGTGGGGGGGGTGAGAAAACCTGGATTTGTGCTGGAAATGGCCCACCTTGATTATCATGCACATTGTAGGGAGAGTGGTCACTTTGGATAAGCTATTACCAGCAGGAGAGTGAGTTTGTGTGTGTGGTTTTTGGAGGGGGGAGAGGGGGTGAGAGAACCTGGATTTGTGCAGGAAGTGGCCCACCTTGATTATCATACACATTGTGAAGAGAGTGGTCACTTTGGATGGGCTATTACCAGCAGGAGAGTGAGTTTGTGGGGGGGGGGCGGAGGGTGAGAGAACCTGGATTTGTGCTGGAAATGGCCCAACTTGATGATCGCTTTAGATAAGCTATTACCAGCAGGAGAGTGGGGTGGGAGGAGGTATTGTTTCATGGTCTCTGTGTATATAATGTCTTCTGCAGTTTCCACAGTATGCATCCGATGAAGTGAGCTGTAGCTCATGAAAGCTCATGCTCAAATAAATTGGTTAGTCTCTAAGGTGCCACAAGTACTCCTTTTCTTTCTGCCTAAATATGTAATTGCCAGAGAGACCATCAAGAACAGTTTTGGTCTCTTGTGCAAATATATATTTTTTTTAATCTGTCTAAAAGTTTTGGAGGCAGAAGCTTGGTCTGATCTCTTGGGTAAATACAATGTATTTTAGACTAAACATGTAAGATAATCTACAAAAAAGGTGAAGCTTGAATGTACTAACAAGAGGTGGCAAGAATCAGTAAGGCCTGAACCATCTTTTTTAGTGATCAAAATGCTCTGACTATGGTTTAAATTCCTTTGCTCAGTGTTATCCTTTCACTTGTCCTGAAGTGGGAACTTCAAGCACTTGAATAAGTGATCTGGAAGATTGTTTAGTAGCTTCTCTAAGTGCACCTCCAAGTTGTTTTGTAACTTCTGCCAGCAACACTCCTCTGCGAACCACAATACTCCCGGCTACACAACCTATAGCAACAATACACTGTGTGAACATGGGGGGGGGGGGAAGAAGCCACTTTGGAGGTCATGGAAGAGGGATGGATAAGCAGAAGTAAGTTGGTACTTGAGTACAAAGTTCCACATATCACACTATTTGTCCTATTTGATATTCATTATTTATATTCGTGCACATCCCTACTGTATAAGATTTTTTAACCTCTATAAGAAAGGTGAATTGATTTGCTTCTTCCTTTGATTTGATTTTTACACTGCTACTCTCATTTTTCTGACATATTGCCTAGTAAAACAGTTTCTTATTTAAAACCCACTTCTCTGATTTTTTTGGTCCCTGTTACAGACTGACTGGAAAGAGCTGAACACACACAACTTCAGTTTCCCAGTAAGGCAGTTGTCTGAGCTTTTCTTACCTTCATTTGGGAACTAATTAAATATTCAAAGCTTTAACTCAATATTTAATTTGCTAATTTTGTTCTGTCCTCTTAGAAATTAGACATGAAGGTTTTCATTAACATTTACACAAATTAAAAGGCAATTTTGAAGTGAAAGAAGTTTTCAATTATTAAGCTTGTTTGGAATTTTAGATTCTTTAAACAGACATATTTAATCCAAAAGTAATAATAAACAAAGTTCAGCAACAGAAACAAAACGCTGACAGCAAAATGAGACTAATAATTGAAAGGCTGATGAAAGATTCAACAGGGGAAGCACAAGAGGTAGCAAGTGCAACCAGGCTGTGCTTTAGGGGAGTGGCTATTGGTGGGTATTTTCCTTCCTCCATCTTCTGCATGAGGAACAAGTAGGTCTCCCACTTTCTCCCCCAAGTCAGTTTTGCATTTCTTCCCCATGTGATGCCTCTCATGTGCTTCCCCACAGAGGAGACACCCACTCTTCTCCTTCTACTAAAGGGTCTTGTATGCCCACCATTACAACAGTACTGTGCCCCTCGGTAATCTTTAATTTATTTATCTTCCCACCACCCCTGTGAGGAGGGAAGTGCTATTATCCTTATCTGAGAAACTCAGAGACTAAATCATTTGCCTAAGGTCACAGGAAATCTGTCACTGGGCAATGACTGGAACCTATCTCCCAAATCCCAAGCGGATGCCCTAACCCCTGGACTATCCTTCCCCATCAGTCACTAGACTGAGTTAATTTTACCCAAACTTCATGTCCCAAGGCACTCATCGCTGACATGGATTTCCTCTCAGGATACCAAGACACACAGCCTTCCCCATGCACTCATCCCCCAAGAGACGATACTTCCTTCGTGTACACCTGAGCCGCTCCTACTGTATCTCTCTTGGCATATACCCCCACCCCAATACATGAACCTTTCCAGGGACATCCACCTCACCCTCCCTGGGTCTCTTTCACTCAGGGGCAGATCTCATTCCTGAGCCGTAGCCTGGGTTAAGCAATCACAGAATGAGTTGCTAACTACTCTCCCCTCCTTGTTTAAACTAAGTCAAGCAATGAACATTCTAACCATTTAATTATTTTCTAGCAGTAGGATAAGCCAGAAGGTCCATATCAGTGTCTTTGTGGAATCTCATTGATCAGATGTTGCAGATTTCTACTGTTATCCCTTCTGGGGTACACCTTCATAGGAATCATTGGTGTTACAGTTCTGGAGTTTCTTGTGGAGAGAGAGAGCATCTACATCATCTTCTTTGTCTATTGGTTGGAGACTGCATCTGACCTCTAAGCACATGGAAAAGTGAGGTATTTCTGGTTACAGAAAGTCCATTCCTTTGGGGAGTGATTGAAGTGCCTTTGACAAATGTCACTGAATAAAGATGAGGGCTGAATGGTGTAATCAGGTTACTTTCTTCCTTTGATGAACTAGTATGGTGTTGCCAATATTAATATGAAAACGTGGTGCTCAACATTTCCTTTTAGTGAACTACTTTAGCTTATGTTTACAAAATTCTGCACCTTCTGTCTGAGGTGCATTGTTTGGCATTTTGCTGTGCAACGCACATTCAAATAGTGTGGGAGTGTGGCGGGTTTTGTACCTCGTCAACTCCTTTGATTCCGGGGAGGGGGGGGAGGGAGAGGTTAACCCCGCCTCCCGGCTTCTACGCTGGTTCTACCACCTCCCCGGTAGTCAGGGCTGTATGGCCCAATGGCCAGAGTCCCTCTAAATCCTCTTCCCCTGGTGGGATAGTGCAGCCTAGTGGCCAGAGTCTCTATAGTGCACTCCTAAAGCAGTGTGGCCCAAGGGCCAGAGTCCCTCTAAGTCCTCTTCCCCTCATAGGATAGTGTGGCCCAGCAGCTGGAGTTCAACTATCTCCTTTGAGGTAAGAGAGGGGAGAGTGAACTATGTCATCACAAAAAAGCAGGGGTTGGGTTCGAGACCCCCAGTAGGGGAGCCCAGGCCCACCCGCCTTCACCAGGCTCCAACCCAGGGCCCTGCCATTGACGGCGTGATCCACCCCGGGTCAGCGGGGAATCCTACCGCAACACGCTGCCCTCAGAGTGGTGGGAGATACCACTCTCTTCCCTTTCCTGGGTCACTTCATACCAGTTCTCCAAATGTAGCAGTCCCTGTGGCATCAGGGTCTTCAGCCCCCAGCGCTCCCTGGGGTTCCCACAGCTGCCAGTCTCTGGCCCCACTTCCTGGCCCCTCGGCTCCCTTCTGTATGAGATGCCACTGCTCCTGGGCTGGAGCCTCAACTGGGCATCCTCCTTCCTCAGCCACCAGCCCTGACTGAGCAGCTCTGCAGGCGTTTATACTTGACTCCCTGTTGGAGCATGACCAGCAGAGCCTCAGGGTTGTGGCTTCCTCTGCCAACAGGGAAGGGTTAACCCTCTGAGTCCCAGTGCGGGGCCAGTCCACCCCATCACAAGGAGATTGACTTGAAGTCAAGTGTGGGGTTGCTCTATAATTTCAGAGAAAGTTAAATAGCTTTTTTTTCTTCCTCCTACTATAGAAATAGCCATGGTGTTATGTGGTTTTGATGAATCTCTCAGCTTCTTCAGGTGCTGGAATCAATCAGGAGTGATTTTCATGTGATAGAAAACCAGACGCTGGAAAAAATCTGCAAATCTAAGGGCCAAATCATAGCATTATAAAAGGTCACGGTACGGAAAAGGGATTGCAATTTAGATGGATAAGGGTTAAAAGCAGCTAAGTGCCGGGTAGTTGTTTCAGGGGCATCACATAATGGGATTAAAAGTATGGTTTATGCAATAAAATAGAAAGGGGTCATATTGCCCATGGAATGAAGGAATGGACGACAGAACCCTGACCCAAGGGGAAGTCTGGAACCCCTCACCTAACCCAGAGGGTTAACCCATTGATGGACTCTTTATGTACCCCAAGAGGGGCAGACAAACAAATGACCTGGCTGAAGGACTGAATCACAGAAGGGACAGACCACTGCAGGACTGGAGCGACTGTCACCATGGGGTTCCTGGAAAGGAGAGGGCCTGCCATTACCCCACTTGACCGCTAGGCGGTGCCAGTGGTGAGTGAATTTCTTTACAATGTTTCAGCTATTCTCATCATTTACAGTTTTTATTTTTAAAAAAATCTCAAATTTAATCTCTGCTTAGAAGCATGAAAGTCTCTTTTCTGCAGGAAATATAATATTTTTCATTATCCTGTTTTTTTAAATAATTGTACCATGTACTTGACAGCTAAATAAATGGATTTTATTAAACAGATGATTATGGGCTCAGATTATTTAGTATTCCTTTTTTTATTATCTACTGTAGACTCTACTGGGATCTGTGAGTTTCTTTTCTTCATTTCCAACATTGATTCTTGCATTAGACGGTTACATTGAATAATTAATATACTTCCAGTGATTGATGATTTGCATGGGCTGAATATTAGCTTATCAATCATGACCCACTTGTTCTAATGTAATCAAATTGAAAACATGTCAAAAGTTGTTTACCCAACGATGACAACAGGAGCTGTGATATTGAAGGTGCACGATGCACTACAGCAGGAAATATCCTGGTTGAACATTCATAATGCAGAGATTATGAGTTCCTCAAATTGATGTAACAAAAGCCTGGAGCCCTTGGTGAGAGTTATCAGTTCCAATAAGAAAAGCCCTTTTTTCAGCTAGAAAATAGCACTGATTCCTTTGCCTTTTATCAGCTGCTTAGTGACTTTCTGAGCCTACAGTGAAAAGTAATTATGTTCTGAGCTGCACAGCATAAAGAAACTTTAAAAAAAGAAAAGAAAAGAAATGGAAGTGTTTTGAAAAAGGAAGGATACTGCCTGGCTGCACTGTTACTGTCAGGGATGCAGTTCCATGTCTCTGGCTAACTTTCTAAAACTGGAGAAGTGGGGCTTGCTTTTGTGAGACTCATTAACACAGAGCACGGCACTTCAAAATTTGGAGTATAATGCATATTTCACTTGCAATATATTATTGACTTACGAATACTTTCATATACTATACCAGTATACTATAGCAATGTCCTAGAACTCTTTCCTAAGGCTGTATATAGGGACTCGCTCATGTTTTAGTTCTGTGAATTCATTTGACGTCTTCTTGCTTTTTGCCTGTGACTGTTGATGTTAACTTGAACATTATACAGCGGCTTGCTCCTACAAATTCTTACTCATGTGAATAGTCCTACTAAAGACAATGAAGCTACTCATGTAAGACAGAGCTATTCCTAGATGTAAGAATTTGAAGGCCTGGGCTTAAATTCTGCATGCAGCAAAGTAACACCTCTGGCCTCTGTACTATCTTACTGATGTGCTGACCCATGTCAAGATAAACCTTTTATTATGAAGAGAACTGTGTACAGCAATGAGATAACAAACTTCTTACTACTCTGTGTACCTATTGCAGGTACTGGGATGAGTGGACCTAGCCCTGCCTAAATTTAAAAGCCCATCCACTCAACCAAAGGAGAGGAGCCACTGAACCCAACTGGCAAGTGAACAGAGGGGACAACAAATGAAGAAAAGGGTTGGGAGTGAAGGTCAAAGAGATATAACAAGGGATCTAGAAGGGGACACCAACTAGAGGACCCCCAAAAGTACCCACCACTACCCAAAGGTGTTTAAGGAGTCCATGGACACTCCCCTAGGAACTCAGCTCAGAGGCATGATCGGATGAGGGACCGGCAATAACCTGACAGTCACAGAGCATCCTGCCCCCATCCAGCTTCCTCCTTCTTGTGTGATGGATGGCCATCTTGGCCAGCACCAAGAGGAGGTTGACGAGGAGGTCACGTGACTTTGTGGGTCCACAGATAGGGTGTGCATGAATGAGGAAGTGTGGGGGAGAAAAGTACAGGCAGAGCCCCAATAAGAGATTCTAGAGCAGCTGGAAGAGGGGCTGCGACTGGACACACCCTAGATAGATGTGTGCCAGGGTCTCCCTCTTGCCTCAGAAAGGACATCTGTCAGGGGATTCCATGAACTGTGCAACTACTCCGTGTAGCTGAAGCCTTCTACTGCTCTGTCCTGGACTGCTTTGTTCCTGCCCCCACAGGAAGTGTCCCAGGAAACCCAAAGACTGCATGAAGAGTGCCCAGGAAGTGTGAGATCTCTGCACTTCGTGGAGGATTTACTCTAGAACACATCTTCCCTTTTCTAGACCCCTTTCTCAGTTATTGACTGAACTAAAACATATTAAGTTAACTAACAACCTATAACCAATACAATAATTGACTTAACAACCCTTCCGTTTGCTTTAACGCAATCTTATCATCACTCTATCAGTTCCTTATTGTGTTTCAGTAATTTTCCTGGTCTACTATATATCAAATGATCTTTGGGTGAGTCCCTGTCAGTCAGTCTCATAACAGGCTCAGTTTGTGAATTGTCTTCAACTTGTACGTCTGCTCTCACTTCACTTGTCTTGGCCAAGTGGTCAGGTATCTTGAGCAGATGCTTATGATTCCCTCATAAGATTTTGCCTTCATCTGTGGTCATCAGTGAGGTGGTTCCTTTTTGATCACAATAGTTTTGACTGGCAAGTACCTATCTTGCTAAATTCTCATCAAGTCTTTATTTTTTGACTGTGAATGAAGTCTTGATCCTCTATCGTAATATTTTGTCTGATTGTACTTTCCCAGTCTTTTCTGCACTGTCACAGACTCCTTAGTCATCCCTTTGTTTTTGTCCCCATCTGGTAATCAAGTGTTTATACCTTCTGTTGTAGAGGAGTTCAGCAAAGCTCTCTAGTTGAGTAGTGCTAAATATAGATCTTCTTTTGCATCCATTGCTTTTCTGGGCAAGTTCTTCACTATATGTACCTCATGTTCAGCTGATCCATTGGCTTGGGGATTTCTGAGACTAGATGTTTCATGATGAAAGTCAAACATTTTAGCAAGGTTCAGGAATTCCCTATGCTTAAACTGTTGTCAGTTATTACTGTTCTTGGAATTCCATGACATACACATACAGACTTAATATGCCTGACAACTGTTGCTGCTCTGGTATCATCAAGTGTGACTACTATTGGGAAATTGGTAAAGTAGCCCATTATAACTAGAGGTTCATGTCCAACTTTGTCCCATGGAATTGCAAGTAGTTTGTGCATTATCATTGGCTCTTTCTGCTGGCAATCTTTGTACCTCTGACACATTCTGCACCTGCCCATCATTTCTTCAGTGTCACTATTTGTCTGTCACACAATCCGTAATTTTATATAATTTCTCTAGCTCTCCTTTTAAATTTGCTCTTTCCTAGGTGCCCTTCATGTATTCATTCCAATATGTTCCTTCTCACCATGGTGGGAACCACAATCTGAGTTCCCTTCAAGAGCACCCCTGAGATCACTGACAACTCATTTTTGTAGTGGGAATATGCAGGTAGGAAGTGTTGATTCCCACCCCCCTCTTTACTTATACCTTATATCACTGCTTGCAGCATTGAATCTTTAGTCATTTGTCTCTAACTCATCCCACACCCCTGGAGATACGGCATGTGAGGCTTTTTTCATGTCACATGTATGTTTGCTGCTTGTCAAGGCTGTGTATTGTCAGATGGAGCATACACTCTTGAGCGTGTGTCTGCCATTCCTAAGGCATCCAGGATGGAACTCCAGGGTCACAAATACTACTGTAGTTTTAAAATAGTCCCTGTATCCTGGGTGGTGCTTCTCCTAGTCTCTTTTAATGTATTGCCTTCAGAGGTTTATGATCAGATTCTGCTTTGAAACTGTGACCATAGAGAAAGTCATGAAATCTTGTACAGCTATACACCAGATCTAGTGTCTCTTCTTCAATTTATGCTTACATCTTCTCTGCAGCTGTCATAGCACTAGGTGTAAGTGAGACCAGCAACCAATCAGTGTCATGACTCTGCAATAGTTCTGCTCCCAGCCCTCCTTTCAAGGCACCTGTGGAGATCCTGAGGTCTTTCCATGGGTCAAAATATTGCAGCACTGGAGCTAATGTCAGAATGTGCTTTAAATCACAGAACTGTCTTTCATGCTCTGCTACCTATGCCCATTCAGTGACCTTGTGGAGGAGATGTGTGTGACTTGTATTGTTAGGTATGAATTTGCTGACATCATTTAACATGCCCAGCAGCCTTTGAATTCCATTTTTATCTTCAGGTCTCAGGATGTTCAGTATTGTCTGAATCTTTCATTCATCAGGCAAGATTTTGTTTGGAGTCCATGTCTTTCCCAGGTACGTGATGGCCATTGTTTGAAATTGACATTTGGCCTTATTCAGTTTACAGTTATTAGCTCTCACAATTTCCAGTACACTCTTCAGTTGTTCCTGATGCTTAATGGTAGTGCTGCCCCAAATTAGTATGTCATCAAATTATATTTTCATGCCTGCTAGACCCACTAGCATCTGGCTTACTGTATGGGGAAATACTTTTGGAGCCAAAGATACTCTGAAAGGCAGTGTTAGGAAGCAAATGGTGTGTTGAAAGTGCAGATCTTCGAGCTTTCAGTGTCCAAAGGGATTTGCCAAAATTCAGCTGATGCCTCTAATTTGCTGAAGAATTTGGCTTCTGCCATAGCAGACAATAGTTCACTTCTTGGGCGTGGGAGTGTTCTCTTTTGATGATTGTATTCAGCTCCTTAAGGTCCATACACACTTTAGTCCCCTTCCTTTATTCTCTGCAACTGCTACGAGTGAACTCAATTGCTTGGTTCTTCTAGTCCCCAAATGATACCATCTATTCTCATGTTTTGCAGCTCCTCTTCTAGACTCTTTCTTATGGGTTGGGGGTGGGGCTGGCTCGCAGGGGGCGTGGCTGGCTCGTTGGTATGGGCTGGGCTTGATTCCCAGGGCGGGGTGGGGGACAGGATGGGCTTGCGAGGTGGGATGTAGTGCGGGCTCAACAGGGTGGGGCTCACTGGTATTGGGGCAGGGCTGGCTTGCAGGGGTGGGGCTGGCTCACTGGTATGGGGGAGGCCTGGCAAGGGCAGGGCTGGCTGGGGCAGAACTGTTCACAGGGAAGGGGAGGATGTAGGGCAGGCCCAGGGACAGACACTAGGCCTGGGGTCTCTCCACTCCTGAAGGCCCATGGAGCTCTGCCCTGGGCCCATGGAGTGCCCCCTGGCAGTGTGGGCCAAGCTGTCATACTCCCCTCTCTCTGGGGTGGCTGTGGTGTCCCCCGTCCCCGGCTCCCTTGGGGCAGGGAGCTGTTGGGGGAGGTTCCCTTGCGTGTGCATGACACAAGAGCACCCCCCCTCCCCCAAGCTGGCACAGGCCTGGCAGTGCAGGCAGGTAAAGGATAAATCAGGTTAACAGAGAGGAAACAAAGGGGTGTTCTACGTAACCTCAGTGTTCACAGTGGAGAGAGGTAAATAGCATGGTCCCCCAGGGGTCTGTGCTGGGCCCAGTCCTATTCAACATGGAAAAAGGGGTAAACAGTGAGGTGGCAAAATCTGCAGATACTCTCTCACTGATTTAGCTATGATACTCAGTCATATGCTCTGTGCCTTTCTCTCGACTTTTTGTGTTTGTTTGCTTGGCTGCTGGGCACATGCACATTGCCCTTACTAGTAGTGTCAGATCCAATCCTTTAGTAACTGTTCATTGGCTTTTTTACTGTCAAAACCGCAGGACAATCTGATCTTTGATGAAGGAGCACTTTAATATTCCATATTCACAGGAATGACTTTTTAGTTTTAAGTCTGGCAAACTCCTCTATTGTTTCTCCTTCATTCTGTGTTCTCATCCTGAACATATATCTTTTAAGAGTAACATTTTTTGTCTAGGCACACAATGATCCTCAAACATTTGCATTATTTCTGCAAAGCTCCCCTCTCTCTTCGCCACCACAATCTGCAGTTGGGTGTGGCCCTGTCTGTGTGTGTGCTGGAGGAGGCTTAAGAGCACAGAGGGCTTAGGAGCGCTCATCTCTCCTCCCTCCCCCACTGCCTGCAAAGGCAAATCGCTGGCAACAAGCCAGAAAGCAAATAAATAGAGCCCAGAGTTTATTGTGTAACAGGTTGCCCCCCTTCAAGATGCCACCTGATGTGCTGGGACACCACTGAGCTCGCCTGTTCTGCCAGCCTGGGCACCCTTTTTACCTGTCTTGCTGTGCACGCAGGCCATGTTTACAAGCTTTTCTCCATCATGGCTAGAAACTTCATTTTTTTAAAATGAAAGCAGAGAATCTAATGTATTCACATGACTCTAGGAGCTGGGGCTTTAAAAATTTAATTTAGTCAAAAACCTAATTTTCTGTCAAACAATTTCTCCATGTTCAAGGTTTTTGTCCTCATCTCCCAACAAATCCCACGATGGGAGTGGCCCAGATAAGTGGAGGGACTGCCCCATCATGCATAACCATGATCCTCCATGATAGCTACATTCTACCAGAAAAATGGACTGGATTGTCAATCTCAAGAATGAAGCTCATGTGTGCCAGAGCCAGACCTTTCTAAACGACTGGTCCATGAGTCTGGAGCTTATACTGGAAAAGATCAAGATGACTAGGACAGTAGCACCTTCAGAGCAAAATGTAAAACACATTTCTTTGAGTGAGGCATCCTACAATACACCACAGAGATAAGTAAATAAACAAAATCCAGACCCTGAGTGGAAAGGAAACAGAGAGAAAGAAAGGGAGAAAAAATATCTTTATATGTTCACTTTATAATTTTGGGGAGGTGTTTTGTCTCGATAGCAATGGGGATCATACAAGCACCTGAGAGAGAGAGAGATCCTCACACTGATATAGTTTCTACACAGAAGAAGACCAGCTGTCTCCTCAGCACTGTCCCTCCCTGTCTCCAGATCCTGGAAATGGGCTATTTTTAGGGCCAAAATTACAAGACGTAAATGGATATGTTTGGGGATGTAGCTCAGTAAACTAAAGTAGCTCTGACCTTCTATATTTCTCCAGGATATCACCACAGGTATTGGCCAGTCAAAGGCAGGCTTTCCTAATGCCTTTTCAAAAAGTGCACGAGCCAATGTATTGTTTGAATTGTTCAAGACCCTGTAGCACAGTACTTCCTGTGAGTGCCAAAAGGCTGATCATGCCATTAGGTTTTTGAAGCATGTGAGCCACTTTCTGGCTATTGCTATTCTTTAATATTTTCCCTAACTTTTGTATTTGCCATAATAGCTGGGGGGCAGGGGAAGGGGAGTGGGTTTTTTTGGTTAACCCCTTCCAGGCTGAAAAGAAATAAAATAGTATTTTCTTTGCTTTAGTTGCTTTTCATGATTTTTTTTCACAAAGTTCTTGCTTGTAAACCCATGATGAATTTGTCATCTTCAAATTATAATGCTCCATAGAGCTGTCCCAAAACGCTACAAGTAAGTTGGAAATATTAAAAAGCAAAGGTCTCCTTATAAGAATGCTGATCCTATGTACGACATCAGCTCCCATGGAACTGAGAGTAGAGGAGGTTCGTTATATACCTCATAAATTCCTGCTGCCTGAGCTGTTTTTCACTCTTTCTGGGCTTGATGTCATGTCTACAGGGTGTTCTGCTTGCCTTGATGCTAATTGTAACATCTCAATACAAACTGATCATACCTTTCTCTGCCCACACCTGCCAGCAGGAAAAGAATAAATATCCCTAGCTACCATAGGTTTCAGAGTAACAGCCGGGTTAGTCTGTATTTGCAAAAAGAAAAGGAGTACTTGTGGCACCTTAGAGACTAACCAATTTATTTGAGCATAAGCTTTTGTGAGCTACAGCATCCAATGCATCCGATGAAGTGAGCTGTAGCTCACGAAAGCTTATGCTCAAATAAATTGGTTAGTCTCTAAGGTGCCACAAGTACTCCTTTTCTTCTAGCTACCATACTTATTCAGATCAAATGCCTTGTTAAAGAAATGCACCTGGAATGCAACCAGACTAGGGGTCTGGTGCACTGTGAGAGGAAGGAAGGAAGCCCAGAGCTGGGAGCCATCTGCCCACAATGCCCTGCAACTTATCATTTCTTCCTGGAACTCCGCCCTGGGAATGGACAGGAAGAGAATTCCAGCTGATTGTAAGTGTTGCATCAGGGTACTGGGACAAGGAGGTACTTTAGAATTAATTAATAGGCATCCTCAGAAGACAGTCTCATTATACCCAGCATGCTAGTTTTCCTCCTTGGGGAGAATATCAAATACATTAAATAGCATTTGTAGAGGGGCAAACCCTACAACTGGCATGGAGCAGGGAGGATCACAAGATTAAATCTGAACCTATCAGAGATTACTCCATGAGATATTATTGGGTCTCATTCTAATCTTTCTTTCAACCAGTTTTGCTCTGGTGTAACTCTTGACCTCAGTGGACTTATTCCTAATTCACACCGATGTCACAGGCCCTCAGAGAATGAAACATCACTGATAATAAAGAGCTCATATCAACATCCTCTGCTTATGATTTTTTCCCCTTTATTTGTAGTTGCTTATGCTTTGTTAGGGCAAATTACTGGTGAGGCACGTATTTTGTTTCTCTCATGTGATTTTCCCTTGCCAGTCAGCATGGCTTATACTCAATTAATATAGTCCCCCCCATCTGTACTAGTGTAGCATGACAGGCAGTTGTGAATATATCACTAACTGTGTATAGACAAAGACCTGAGTGGGCTCCAAGAGGGATCTATTAACTTTAAAGACAGAGTGCAGCTACAGCTGAGACAAGACCCTTGCAGGAGATTTTCTTGTTTGGTGAAATGATTAGTAAATGCCACTTCCCTCCCTCTAAATTAACTGCAGTTAGGATATGGGTAAACCACAGCATTGCCCTCTGAATCTCACTGTTGCAAAACATTTATACAGGGCAATACCTTTATATGGTGCTTAACAAACACATGTGAAAACACAATTCCTATTCCAATGAGTTTACACTTCACTTAGTAAAACATAGCAGTGCACATGATAAACTCCAGTTCAGTGTTTTGAGGAAGAAGTCTTTCTGAACGTATTCTGTCCCATCTATATAATTAAGCAATGATGGCTTCCCTTAAAAGAGCACTGAAGTTCACAATCATCAGTTAATCTTTTCATCAGAAAATGGCAGCAAATCCATTTTCACGTGACCACTTCTGCAGACAAGCCAGCTGCTGATAGGAGAACTTCAACGCTCCAAAGAATAGGGAGCAAAATAAAAATGACACTTTTCATCAGAAAAAATGAGTCTCTGAGCACTTTATATTTCAGAGATATTATGATATACTAATTGGGGTGCAGTTCTGATGACTAATCCCATTAGACATGCTGTTTACCCATTAACTGGTTGTCTGAAAGAAGAGAAAGCAACTGAGGAATAAAAATCAAAAAGGAAAAAGAATATTTTTTAGCACTGCTGTGACATGAGAATGTGAGAGATGTTAGTTATATTGAAACACTCTTTCAGTTGACAAGGTCACTTGTGGCAATAATCCGCTCATTAGAGGTGTAATCCATCACTCAAGTAATATCAATTTAGTGCCAGGGTTTTAATGCAGGTTGTACTAATCATTAGCGGCAGTTTGTCAACTGCCTAATTCACAAGGGATTGTGGGTATGCATGATTTAGCAGGTGACCCTTGACCTCTGCTGAGTAAGAAGCCTGCCTTAGAGGCAAAATCAAGAGGGACAATACGCAGTGCTCACTCATGAACAATTATTATGCTTAACAGCATGACTGTCATTTTAGAGGGAAAGGGAAAAAACAGTATGTCCTGAATAATGAAGGATTATAATTCACCTGAGACTTGGCTTTAGATATAGTACCAAAAGTCACCACCATCACTTAGTACTGCATAAAGAAGGCTACATTTTTTGTTTACCTAGCAGGGCCTTTAGCTAAGGTCTAGGTAGGGAAAATTCTTCTCTCATGCAAAAGCTACTGGGTGATCATGGCAACAGACTTATTTATTCTCTCAGCCTGAAAATGTTGGTTTACTCCAAATCCACACCAAGTGCTAGGCACTGGGATTGACCTGTGACTGTCATAGGTGAAAAGTATTAGTTAGGAAAGTGTGCATTAGTGTCAGACAGGTAGAGGATTTCCTCTCAGGCTGTTAATTCATTTGGAAGGAAGAGGAGAATAACCTGAAGTGAATTTCTGTGCCCACCTGAAATCTACTCAGAGAGTTAAATGCATAGTTTGATTTACCAATCATTATAAATGTAGTATAGCATCATATTCTCTATTTCAACTGTTGGAAAAATCCATTTTTTTCACATCCCACTTGGGAAGTTATAGGAGCCTTGCCTTACTATATTGCTGCTCTGCTTTATAATAGTAATAATCCCCCTGAAATCTGGCAGCTAGGACCAGATAACTTCCCTAAGCTTTACAGCAATTAAGATACTTTTTTTGCTCCCAATAATGCAAAACTGGCTTTGACTTACTGAAATATAGCAAGTGATTAGTACATAATGTGCTCAAATACCTTTCGGTATTTTGAAAGGGCGGGGGGGGGGGGTGGGAGAGAAAAAAGGAGTCAAATGATTTAGTAATTTCATGGAAAAAGATAGGAACTGAGTTTGCACACTAAGTACATTTCTTGAAGTGTTTTGTTATGTATACCACTGACCGGTTTAAGTATTCCTTTTTTATGTGCCTGTGCATTATATCTATGCTTGGGTCTAAAAATTGTATTGTAAAGGAAAAAGGAGGTTGAGTCAAATAATAGGCATTTAAAATGCCACCGTGGTTGTCAACAAACTTGTGTTGTGCTAGTTACGGGAAGCCAAATTAGAAAAGGAGCACTACCAGGCCTATATATACAGAGCTAGGGCTGATGGGGATCTGGCATAATCCCCTGAGTACAGAGGCTCAGATACCATGAGTATGGGGACTACATAGGTAGATAGATAGATAAACAAGCAGTGAAGCAGCATTACTTTTCTACTCAGAGATGCCTTTAGAGGCAAATCCTGCACCCCATCTGCTGGCTCAGAGGACCCTGAAGGCAGTGTGGTACCAATGTGGTTTCACTGTGAAGATCTGGAGGCAGGATTTGGAGGTCGTCTGTGCAGGGAGTGCAGACCCTGCATACAGCAGATCTGCTCTGCTTTGAGGCTCTCTGCAGAGCTCTAGTGTGGAGAGGGATGGGTGGGGGGGTAAGAGGCTGTAGGGTGGCAAGGTTGGTGCAGCTGTAACTAGTTACATCCACTGGACATTCTCCTGCAGAGGGGAAGGAGAATAGTTCCGCTGGTATTCTATGGCCTGGAGAAAGGGATTCCTTACATTGTACTTCCTTGGAGCAGGGACCATCCTTCTCAAGTGTTTGGAAATCCCTTGGAACATAGAGGGTCTACTGTAACTAAATAATTGGTCCCTCCAGCCTTTGCAGAGCTCCCCAGTGCACAGCCTGCTCACTGAAGCTGTAGTCTGGATTCAGGATTTTCCCCTAAACCACACTAACTTACATTAAAATGATTTTGATAAGTGCCTTATTTATAGAGAGATTTAGAGCCAAAATGAAAAAAAAATCTATTTCTTCATCTTCTTAACTTCACTGTGATTACAGCAGAAGCAAAATGACCCTTAACTAGGCTTGGAAGGATTAGATTTTTATCAGTAAATGTCGGTAAAAGGTGATTTTGCTTTACACACACAAGCTGAGGAAAAAATATTTCCATCCATAATAAAAATGTACAGATAGGCAAGGTAAGAAAAATGTTGCTTGAGAACTTCTTAGAGTTTGATTTAAGGATATTTACTTTGTATATTTTGACATATGATGTTGACACCTGGATTGCCTTAACAAAATGCTTAATTGTGTTAAAATGGAGAAGCGATTCAAAAGAAGATATCTAATCTAATCCAAACCAATCTAATCATTTTAAAGTGCCTATCATTGTGTTATCTAAGCACCACAGTATCCTATCCTATCAGTGCTGGGTCCAGATAGAATCAGCCCCAGAATCTGGAAGCCAGAATTTAGCTAAGAATCTGGCCCGATATGTATCATTTCTATGTAAGTGCCAGTGTTCATTTTGAACATCCTAATTTGGTTTAAGTCTTGACTATTTTGACCTTCGTGGGTACTTGTTTTTATTTTTGGTCTTGATTTACTTTTAGATATCTCATTTCTATTCACATCTCCTTTCTTTGTCTCATCTTTACCTTTTTTTTGTGTGTGACACAGACTTAGGGACTAATTTTCAAAGAGCCCTTCTCACAGTCCCTAAATTTGGACTTGCAATTTTGGGCACACAAGTTTTTGTCAGACTAAATTTGATTGCTAGATGTCTGCATACTGAATCTGAGCATACAAATGCCTTTTGTGCAATCAAATCTAAGCTTTTGGACCTGTGAAAACTTGTATGCCTGAAAACTTGTATATGCAAAATTGCAGACACTGATACTCGCAGGCCCACAGGCAGCTATTGAAAATTTGCCCCTAATCTTTTTTTTCCCCTCACTACTTTTAGAATTCAGGCCAAATGCTGCTCACTTACATTAATGTAAACGTTGACTAGCTGAAATCAACACAATGAAAGTCAATGAATGACTCTAGATTCAAAACAGATTTGGTCCCCTGAACATAATTTCTCTTTTAAATCTTGGGTAAGTCTCCCTCTCTCTCTCACACACACACATCTTGCTAAATAAAAAGTGATGTTTTTTCTCACGCACAGTTTGGGTACCATTCATTAGAGCCTTTTCTATTTGGAAAAAAAATTGGAGCCTGTGGTAATGAAAGCTCAAGTCATGGGGAACAGTACACATGGTATTTTGTTTAACAGAGTGCTGCCTTGGTAGTCTCATGAGTGGCATTACATAATTTGAACATTTATGGGTATCTTGAACTAATAATTCATTAATTAGCACTAATTACTGATTTGATTATTGATTCCTCTGACTGTGGCCTAATCTCTGTTTTTATTCATAACCCGAATATTAATTTTTAAAATGATTATAAATACATACCCCGAGCATCACTTCCTATAACCAGGGAAAGGACCTAGTTTACTAGTGAAGAAAGAATTTATACTTTATGGTGATGGGTGCTATAGAAAACCCTAAAATAGATCAGTTAGACACATTCAGTACTTCTTTTCCCTAGTGCTTTATGTTTGCATGTCTGTCTGGTTTCTTTCTTTTCCTGGTTAAGTGGAAGTCCCCTTGGAACCCAGTCAGCTCTATCAGGTTTCCCCTTCACACACCCATGTTCACCGCAGTCTCTCTCTTTAGATGCTGCCACCTTTGCTGTACTCATTCTCTAAATGACAAGGTAAAATGTGCCCTCCATTGTAGACAATGCTTCAACAGATTTCAGCATTTATATGGAATTACATTTGTTTTTTTGAGAAGGGCAGAAGAAATCAGCTCCACAGTATTCGTATTCCTCAAAAGCCCAGGGAGCAGAAGTTCCAGTGTTTCTTCTCATCCCAAGCATTCTATGTGACAGCCCAGTGTACCACTGCCACCACATTCCTAGACTAGTCCTTAGTTCTCTCCCCTCCCCCCCGGAATGATATTTCTTAGTTTATAGTCCATTAATATCCTGATTGGGGTAGTAAACAGACTATTGAATCCGGACATCTTTCCCCTGAAGGCAGGACAGACTACACTTGCAAGGTGTTGCTTATTTAGTTGATAAAAGCAACGTGATCCAGAGGAGACTAGCTATCTGTGGTAAGGGAACTCGCAGGAGAAGTCAAGCGCAATGTCTTCTCTGTTTAAGCATCAGGCAGTTTCACTTGCAGAGATTCTGGATGTGGTAAGGATTGAGTCTTCATCCTGCAGTTTATCAGCCGGACCCATGCCCCTCATAGTACAGAAGTATTGTGTCTGTTTCTGATGGATATTATCAAGGCTTTCTCCAGGGGAGGGCAGGGAGACAGCTTTCTTTGAGTGGCTAGTTGTTAGCCTGCTTTGAAGAACCTATCTCTTGACAGTGATAGTCTGTCCAACTATTGTCCTGTCTCTAACTTTCCTTTTTAGGATGAGGTCATTGGGATGGTTGTGGTGAGACAACTCTGATATCAGCAGGAGTCCTCGGATTTCTTTGGCAGCTTTCAGTCTGACTTAAGGCCTATGTCTGGCAAAAAGCTTGTGTCCAGCTTGATTCTTTTAGATCTGTCATCACCGTTTGATGTGGCTGATCATGAGGTGTGGTTCACCAAACTGTGGACCCTGGCTGGAAGTGAGAGTGTAACTGTTTATTTTTAATTTATTTAGATTTTCTTTAACATATGTATCAAGTCTTTGAATGTATGTACAACAAGGCACAAATATTAAAAACGGAAAATAAATCATTAACAAAATTAGACTTAGCATTTCAATTAGTCTCATATCCTCTCCAGACTAACAATATCCAGCTGGACTATTAATATCTCCCCACCACATAGCACTTTGCATGCCCCTGCGCCTTCTCAAAAGGTTAGGGGGAGAGATGCTTGTTCTGTTCTTTCATGTAATGGAGATCCCAGATGGGTGGTGCTGAGCAATTGCTCATCTTCTCAGAGGGCTGTCTCTCATGTGGGGTTTTGTTCTGTCACCGCTCTCTCTTCCTCAATGTGTATGTGAAGCTACTAAGGGAGATTGTGGGAGAGTTTGGGCTACAGCATGAGGATATGACATAGCTTTTCATAATCTTGCTTTCCCAAAACTAGAAAATGCAGGTTCTTAGTTTTCCCAGCACCTGGCAAAAATTGTGCTGAAATGAAACTGATGGCAAGGATGTTCACAAGCTGGGAATACTTCTGGCAACAGTGTGGAGAAGTATCTTTTTGCATCTGTGCTTAGCTATACCATTATGGCTATTTCTCTACCATGTGGACCTTACCATAGTCGTCCATGCTCTTCTCAAATGCATTACAGTAATATTCTGTATATGGGAGCTATACTTGAAGATCACTTGAAAGCTTCAGTGAATGCAAAATGTGGTTAATTTGCTTAGTGATGTTAATCATAGGGAACATATACCATCTCCTCTCTAGAGGCTGCATGGGCTTCCTGTTTGTTTCTACATGCTACTCAAGGTGTTCATTTTGATTTTTAAAGCTTTATATGGTTTGGAGCTTATGAGCCATTGTGCCAGTTGAGATCAGTGAAAGTACTTTCACCAGCAGTCCCTGGACCCTAACCAGCTCTCCTACAGTATGCACATTACTCCGTTTGACTTCAATGGGAGATGTCTGCATGGAGCAGTGAGGGGAGAAGGTGCCCTGGATTTCATCATCTGGGGACCAGATATGAAGTGTTCTTGGTGGAGGGCCTTTGGCTCTGTGATTTGATCACCTTGCTGGTCCATCTTTTCATTAAGCATAAGAAGAAAATGGAACTAGCTATCTTTGGGTGGAAGTCCATTTAGTTAATTAATATTAATGAGGTGTGTGCTATTTTTAACTGGTGCACATGTGCTTGCAGTTTGTTGGATAACTGCAGTTTATAAACTGAAGAACAAATTAATAACTAATGAAGCCACAAGGAAAGGCAAAAGGATTACACAATGGTTATTGATTTTGAGTGGATAGCTCCTAGTTTTGAAATCTATAAGGCTGCTTCCAAAGGTTTGGGGAAGGGAGTGGATTTCTTTTCAAAAGTTGGTCTAAAGGGCATGATCATGTAATGAGACTTAAAAACAAACCAGAATATGTCATTGCCTCATTGTGGACAAAGTGTGTTTGCCTTCACAAAGAGTATGTATGTAACTGGCAGCATTAATATATTTGTGCAATTGCCTTCTGCTAGAGGACACCAATCCATCAGGAGGGGTTAATTCTGAGATCACAAGGAAAGATCTGGGATAATTTTCTGTTTGGCCCGGTTCACCTGATGTTTTTATTTCTCTGTGTAGCAAGTACCCCAGATGTGCATTGCAGGAAATAGGTAACTTGTCAGTGATTTTGTGGTTTTGAAGCAAAAAGAAGATTACAGAGTTTTGCACCGAACTACTGAAGAGAATGTTTTATATTTTGAATGCTAATGAGCATAATTTTTTTTCCAGATGGGAGCCATAAAACTGTCATTATGTCAGTGGTATGTCTTTGTTCTTAGCTTTTGCTTGTGCTAATCAAAGACAACAGTGGTATATTTTGAGTTAATACTGTAACAAGAGGAATGGCATTAGTGGTCATCATCATGAGTGACTCCTGGACATGTGGTAATAATTTCCAAAGTGTTTCTGAACAGTGAGTGAGAGAGAAAGAGGGAGAATTTAGCTCTGACTTTAGAATGGAATGTACCATGCAGATGAAATGATAAATTCACAGCTCATTCTAGAAGGGCTTTGAAAAGAAAACGTGTGTTTTAAAGTAATTAACATATCATCTTTCCTGGCACCTACTCCACTCCAACATCCTATTACCATCGCCCCAAAAGGGAAGATGAAGGGAACAGTTTTAGAGTTGGGAACAGCATAAGCAGGCTGAATTAGAGCAAGGGTTTTTATCTACTCAAGGAAATTAATCCACTTCAGAAATCAATTTCTCATACTTCAGCTACGTAACTTTGGATAACTGGGGAAAAGTTTGAGAGCCTTCAACTAATATAGCATTTTCCTTCTTATTAATGGATGTTCCTGGGTTTGGTAAATTTCTGGAAATTGAATTGGGAATGTTATATATTTAGACATTAGTTTTCCAACAAAAATGCCACCCAGACTTTTTATTATCAGTTGGGCAGTTTTCATTTATTTGGTGACGCAGTCTGTTTGCACTGGATGCTGGTTTGTGCACGGTTCCTGCATAACAAACCAGACATTTAAAAAAAATTTCTTAAGCTGAACCCCCCCCCCCCAAAGTGTTAAATAACTTTAACACAGTTATGTGATCCATCTAATTAAGTTAAGGCATTTACTCTAAGTAACCCCACAGCAGCCCTGTATGTTCCCAAGAAGGGAACAATTGTTATATCTTCCCTGTCTGACTGTATTTTCTCAGAGAATTGCTGAACAATATTAAACATTTGGAGGCTGCATTATCTCTTTGTTTTGACAAATGCTAATAAGTAGCTAACTGCAAGGGGGGTGGGGGGAAATCCTAATTCAAACCAGTTGCTTGATGCTACAGCTCAGCAAATTCCCCAACCAGCAAGATGTAATCTGGAAAGAAAGAAAGAAGCAGAATGGTAGCCTTCCCTGGCCTTTGAAATCACTAATAAAGTCATTAGACAATGTTTAGCTAAAGAGGAATGACTAAACCTAGAGAAGGACTATGCTGAAGAGCTCTTAGAGGGAACATTTAGCAGTCTTTGATTTCTAATTAAATGGTATTATTAGAAGCTTCAATAAAAGCCCTGGCTTGCATGACATCTTCTATTTCTATGTGTACAAGAATGGAGGAGAAACTCCCCCCCCGCCCCCCAAAAAGAGGACTTTTTAATGATAATACCTGAAAAGTGTTTTTCAACAGACCCATACATCATTGTCAAGTGAAAAGATTAAACTTTATTGTTTCTTTTTGAACCAAGAACTCAAGGTGAGTGGAAATGTCTTGAAATGCAAAGTAGTTTGGCAGATAAAGTAAAATGGAGATGAAAACAGACAATAAAAAGACATTGGCTGTAATACAGGAATGAACAGGGAAGTTTACTCTTTTTTAAGTGTTGCCGGGAGAACTTTCTTTTTGCCATTAATGATAGTATTTAAGCATTGCAATTACAAGCCTTTATTGAAATGAAATGTTTCATTTCAAGAATGGAACAAAATTCATTTTGTGTGTAATATGAAACGTTAGTTATGTGATGCCACTGCCAAAATAAACCACGCTGTTCATTTAAAATATCAGGAAACTCCATTTGAGATGATAGTTATACACCCATTGAGGATACTATGTATATTATTTTTCCTTGGTATTAATAAAGTCTATTAACAACATAACTGCAGTTGATTCATAATGTCACATTTGTTTGCAAGTAATGGATGTAGGTTAAAATGATTTAACTATGACAATGTCTGAAAATGATTTCTTTTCCCTAAAGCCTCCTTGATTTTTATTATAGGGTTTTTTGGGTTTTTTTTTTTTTTTTTTTTGCCCTTCAGCAGCTAGTTGTTGTGCACTAAGCTGCTTTCTATTCTAGATGCCCATGTTACCATGATAGATGGGTTTTGGTGTGGGATTTCCACAACAGGGGTTGATGAAAAAATAACTTCAGTGGTGTGCATTAAAGATTTATTTAAGCCTTCCCTTTGTGAGCCTGGCTGTACTGATTTTCAAAGAAAGAATTCATTTTTTCTGTCAAATTCTGCACCTCAAGAAGCAGGGCTACTTTGCTGGGATGGCAATCTATCCAGCCTTTGGTGCATGAGATGCACACTGCTGAACCCAAAGCTCTTCAGTGGGCATGTTTCAGGAGCTGGTAGCTTACAATACTCCACAAATCTGACTTCCTTTTGTAGCCACAAGATTGGGGTTTTTGTTCCTCTTTTTGTACTGTAGTTACAAAGCCCATGTGGGCAACATCGAGTGTGCAGTTTCTAAGTCCTCTCTGTACTGGGCCTTATGTCATCCTCTCATCCACATACACTAGTGAGACATAAGAGACACATTTAAAAAAAAACAACTGGGGACAAATGAGTAAGAATAACAGACTCTGTCAATACTCAGGATTTGCATTGCTACCTTCCGGTTTCTTCAGAATTCTAAAAGTTATCTGTAAAAGCAATTTCTTGTCATCTTGAGTAATTTGGAATCTGTTCAAGATATTTTTTTTGTGGTTCAAAGAAAAAATTTAGGTAAAAACAGATGACTTTGAATATATTCCAAACATATAATTGGTTATGTGTATGCTTCACATACATACATGTATGTATTTTTATAGAGTTAGTTAGAATATCTTATTTTGGCCTACCAGTATGTTATACAGAGTACAGTAATATGGACTGATAATAACTACAATTAAGAGAGTTCTTGCTTTTATACCAATTTTTATTCTCTCAGCACTTACAGGAAGGGGGGATCTATAATTATTGAGGAAATAATAGATAATTAAGAACTTTTTAAGAATAAATTCCATCACCTATGTTACTAATACTAACAACTTTGACTATTAGAAGTGAAAGAATTTTAAAAATCAGATTCACATTTTCCCTATTTCTGCTGTCTGAGTGCAGTTTAATTTCTCTCCAGTTGAAAAAATGAAAACATTACAGACTGGTCAAATTCATTTAGTTTATGGTCACTGCGAGTTAAATTCTCTTCCTGGTTCCCATACACTGACATAGTGCTCCAACTGCTATTGATTTTAAGCAGAAGACACTCAGATACTGTCACGATGGGTGGCAGTATAAACCCTTAGATAGACAAATAGGTAGATGTGTGGGTTGTAAACAGTGCAAGGGAATATTTATTTAACTACATTGTTTTAATTGATATTTTAAAAAATCATGGAAACAATTCTATTAGCATTAAGATTGTCAGAGCTTATATTTATAAAGCCAAAACTGGCAAATTCTACTTATCTTCTCTTTCAAGTAGCCTTTTTAATACAACACCTCATTATTACTAACTTCAAAGAAATAAGCTACCCCAGCACCTTTATGTTGGTATAACTGAGTCCATACTAGGGGGTGTTGCACTGATTTAAGCATATCACTTTCTGAACAGTACAAAAACTGTGTGTAGAATAGTCCTTAGGCCCTGACCCCGAAAGCTAATGCACACGGGGGACCACTGTATCAGTACAAAGTCCCACTGACTTCAAATGGGGTTCCACACAGACAAAGGTATCTATCTGCTCACACAGACCAGCTTGCAGACTGGGTCCCAAATGGACTTGTAAGATGAACAGGATCTGGTCAAAATTTTAGAGCATATTTAACTAGTCAGAGTCCTTTTGATAGTACCTGAAATTAAATTAACAAAAATAAAATTTATCCAAACTGTTCACGTGAATAACAACTCAGGGTGGGTGCAACATCTCAGTGGCACTGACAATAGACAACACAACAGAGAAGGCACTCCTCTGATGGAGTGAGTGGTTAATCTACTCTACTTCTTATTGCAGAATGACAGAGCTAGATAGCAGTAGAAAGCTGCTAGTCCCAGATTTGTTAGCTTAAGAGAGCTTTGCCTCTTCAATAAGATGATTCTGTAAAACCCTTGTGCTCCTGTCTTGAAATAACAGAGAGCTGGAACTGAAATCTGTGATAGTGTCATTGTTCCCTAAGGTACAGAAATAGGCTTCACTTTATATTGCCATATCTCTCTCAGTAAGCACTGTCTCTAGGAGTGATATAAACTCTTTGTTAATAAGGATAATAGACTGCGGGGCTAGTGATTCCATCCACTTAAACCTTGAAGACAATAAGGCTGGAGGCAGCTGAAAGCATTAACAGTAACAATTTCAAACACATTCACCGAAGTTTTTTGTTTTAATATTAGGACAACAGGCTAACATTTACTTTTAACAAAGCTTTTGACTGTTTAGCCATTTCTGTGATCAACTATTTTCCAACCAGAATGCATCCCTGGGAGGCGACAACTGAAAATTGATAAATTACAACGGTCTCCTGAAATCAGCAGCTCAGGCAATTTACTGACATCAGATATGACATGCTGCGCTCTTAGCTGTTTGTAATTGGAAAAACTGGCACTGGTGGCCCAGTAATATTAGTGCTTATATGGAAGTGTCTTGCACAAGGTAAAGGAACACAGCCAATTTTCTTTTGATTTTTCTATTGCTTGCTAATCTCAACACCAGCCTCCGCATGCTGGATTCTTTGCAGCTGCGTACAGACTGACTTGCAACAACTGTCCATCCAGGTACTTATATGGACCTCAGCCATATAGTTCACAGTCCCTGTGGCATCACTGCCAGCTTCTTGAAATAAAAACCAGTCATTAGTTCATGGATCTGCTAAAGCATGTCAGCCACACCTGGTCATGTTTTACAAATTCCCTCCTTCAGTCCCACAGGCAAAACTGGGCTTTGAACATCAGAACCACTCATTATTATTATTGATGTAGCACCAACTACGTGCTCAGTGTTTTACAGAACACAAAATAAAGACTTCTACTTTGGAGCATTAGGAACATCACAGTGTTTTGCTCAGTTCCAACTGCAGAGTTATATCTGCAACTGCATTCTCTTCAAATGATATTCTCAGCCAGTCATACTTACGTAACCCCAAATGAAGATTATTTAAGTATAGAAGGGGAGAATACATGATAGTGTGTGGTGTGGCCTCAAGGTTTATGGGCACACACATGGAATGACAAGCATAACCCATTGATTAAAAAAAAAAGCCACAGTAAATGTTGCAATGCAAAACACTTTGCACTTTGACCTACAGGACATTGACTATGGGTCCAATTCTGCAGGCTGCTTTACACAGGTGGACCCAAACCCTGACGTCAAAAGGGCTGGTCCACCCAGAGCAGCTTGCAGGATCAGGGGCTAGCTTTTAGTCAGAAAACATTTGCAGTGGGTCAGCAAATGGACCATAATAGCATCTATTTTATGTACTTAAATGGTCCCCTTTACCATAGTCTGAACACCTCACAAGCTTCAATGCATTTATCGTCCGTGTAAGGAAGGTACTATTATTCCCATTTTACAGATCGGGAGCAGAGACCCAGAGAGGCTAAATGACTTGGCGTAGGTCTCACAGGAAGCCTGTGGCAAAGCAGGGTCTCAAACCCAGGTCTCTAAAGTTCTAGACTATTGCTCTAAAGGCTGTATCATCCCACCTCTCAGTTAAGAACATCCTTTATCTCAAAGTTCAGTGATGACTTCTTAATTAAACAGTCCTAAGTACCTATGTTAAAAAAATGACCTGAAATATCTGGCCTGCAGTCATGATTTAGAGTCTATAATTGTTTTTTTAACTGAAAGCAAAATCTATTTACAACCATTATTACTCTTTAAATATGGTGACCAGATGTCCTGTTTTTAAAGGGACAGTCCTGTATTTAAGTCCTCCTGTAGGTGTCCCAACTTTTTCTTAAAAATAGGCAAATTGTCCCATATTTTCTGCCTCCTTCTATCGGTACTGGCAGGTCCTGCTGCTGGCCGGATCCCTGCTCGCCAGCTGCCCTCCCACCAGCGGTGGGTGGGGTTGTCCAGTGGCCGACGATGTGCAGAGCTGGTGGCGGGGCGAAGCTGCAGCACACAGGGCCAGGCCACGCCCCCTGCTGGTCCGTCAGCGCAGCTCCCGCTGTCCGCCAGCTGTCTGCCAGCAGGGCCCCGCCCCTTGTTCCGTTTCCAGCCAACGCTGGCTGTGAGCTGCAGCTGCCGGTGAGTGCAGGCAGGCACCAGGCGGTGGCCTTTACATGCTCCCCCTCTCACTGTCCTCTCCCTGCTTTTCTCTTTGCCCCCCCTCCAGCCCCACTGCTCCTCCATATCTCCCTCGGCCGAGCGCATCCTGCTCCCAGTGCTGTGCGGAGAACCACCCCCGGTCGGAGCGCTCAGCTCACCAACAGCCTGGCTGGCTGGCTCCTTCCTTCCCCCACCGCCTCTGGCTGGGCCAGAGCCCTGGGAAAGCCCAAGGCGAGGAGGAGCCAAGCCCTCTGTGTGCCAAAGCCCTGCACGGGGAAGCCTCTCCACCCGCAGCTAAGCTCTGGAGAGGGAGGGGGGAAGTGATTTCCAGCCTGTTCCCGCCCTGATCCTACAGGCTCCACAGCAGCCCCCTGGGAGCACCTCCCCACCCCACCCTGAGTCCTGCCTCCAGGGAGCGTGGGGCTGCTCCGTCCGGTAGGCACCCTCCCCTGCTGAGCCGCCTCTCTGGCCCTGGGCTACTGAAGCCCCAGCAGTCAGATTCCCTGGGCCCTGGTGCACAATATGTCCTTAGGGCTTAACCTCTTCCTGCCCAAGCTGTAGCCAGGGGACAGGAGATGGCTGGGTTATGTCAGTGGCTGTGTTAGCTGCCTTTGCAGACAGGAAAGGATAAGCTGGTTCCAGCCATGGGGAGGCAGAGAGGTGGGGATGAGCTCTGCAAAGACGTGGGCCAGTCATCCCTTTCCCTCACCCCCCGCCCCCCTGTTCCCATGCAGCTGGAAGCAGCTCCCGTTCCTTCTCTCCTGCACAGTGCTGAAAGGCTGCTGCTGGCCCCATTCTGGTGTGAACCCTGGCAGAAATCTGAGGGGACATGTGACCCTGTGTCCCCCCCATGTGTTGCCTCGAGAAGATGCAGCACCAGTTACCGGGAGACGCAGGTCCGTCCCGGGGACCCAGCCAGGCATGGAGGGTGCAGAGTGCTGGGCAGGGAGGGTCGGGTTGGTTGGTCGAGAGAGAGGGGTACATGTGTGTGTGTGTGGGGGGGAACGGGGATGTGTCTCACCGCTCCTCCTGTGAACCCTAAAGCCTAACAAATAAGAAGGTAAATAAAAAGACTCCAACTACAGTGTTTCTTTTTAACAGAGACTCCGTCAACTTGATGTTAATTTGAACGTTTGTACTGCATAGTTCTGATTGATTGCCATTGAACTCACTTGAATACAAGTAATTTTACCAGGTGTCCCGTATTCAGCATAGGGAAATATGGTCATCCTATCTTTAAACGAATGCAAAATGAAGCATACTGATGAATATTTTTAATATATTTAGTAAAAGATAGTACAATAGATGTTTCAATAATTGCAAAATGTTTTGGGGTCCTTTTTTAACTTTCAAACTTTGTGGTGTAAAAGGTTGTTGGCCTGTGCAAAAGGATGGCTGATCAGTTAGCCTCATTTGTAGATTAGTCATTAATTTTAGGCCCAGAGGAGGCTGTGTACTGTTGACTATATCTAGATAGACCTTGACAGAGCACAGGACTTCATTCCATCTGAAAACTAAAACAGCACGCCTGATATTAATTGAATGTAGGATGCCAGGATTAAGATGTGAGCTTCATGTAGGTATATGTGTTAGGATTGCCACCTGTCCCCTATTTTAAAGAATTTATGGCCCAGACAAAGAGCCTGATCCTGCTGCCATTGAAATCAGTGAGAGTGTGATTCTAATTACACAGGTCGCCTTTACACCACTCTGGTAAGGGGTAAAGGAGCCTTACAAGGGGTGCAAATTATATTTAAAGCCCCTATGTGCTGCCAAAGTGGTGTAAAGCGTTTTTTTTGTAAATAAGAATCAGGCCCTGATAATTTTGGCCTTGATTTCAGTGGGGGCAGGACTGGTCATAGATATTGTTATGTAGGGATTAGACCTGGTTGAATAATGGCAACATTTATTATTCAACAAATAATATCTGATCAGTTCTAATAGAGATAATATGGTTCCATGAATTCAAAATTTAGTGTGCTTTGTCATTTCAAAGCACAAAGGGTTACAAATATCCACATGCACTTAAGCAAGAATATAGCCTGTAGTCTCTAGGACTTCAATAATCCTTTAATTGTTCCTAATATGAGGTGGCAACATTAGTGTGTCTGTATCTGCTAAAGAATCATAGGGTCTGATACTGCTGATACTTATGCACATGAGAAATGTAACACATCTGAGTAGTCACATTGACTTTAATGTGACTATATACATGACTATACACATAAGTAATGCTACAAGCATAAATGTTTGCATGATTAGACCCAGAGTGCAGAGAACTGGGACTGGTATTCTGTAAATAGCAGGAAAGAGTCTAGCCAAGGCTTACATAAAACAGCCTTCATTTTTTAATGTCATCAATCAAAAGCTTCCATATGCAACACACTAAATAACATTTGGCATGTCTAAAATGCTGGAGTAAAACATTAATAGCTAAAAAACCCACCCAAGCTAGTAAAGCATGTTAAAGCTGTGTGAATTACACACAAGCAACTGACAACTTTGCTTAGCTACTCCATATATTAAAGACAAATCTCCATTCGAGGAAGTTTCAATGCCATTTTAGTTATCCGTTTAATCCACCTATTCATTTAGCAGGAATGGTAATTACGGGAAAATTACTGCCAAAGTATGATGGGCAATTAAAATTCAGGCTATTTTGTGTGATGCAAAATCTCCCTTTTTTACCATCATCTTACAAATCCTCTGATAGAAAGTTTGTGCTTTTTTGAAACAGAGCTTGCAATAATAAGCCATCTGGCTTACTTAAACATGAAAGATTAAAATGATATACAGTATGAAGGCTTCCTATTCAATTGCTAATGTCCAAGAACACAACTCCAGTGGCGAAAGCTGTCATTCGGGGAGGGTGGGGAGGAGAAGAGGTAATTAAAATATTTCCTCATGGAGATGGATCCTGGAGCAGGAGACTGGCACACGCAACAAGCAAAATTAATTTTCCAAACGAAAGCAGTGTTGGCCAAATGTCTTGCAAACTAACCTTCTGTAGCCTTTAGTTCATTCACAACTGCTTGAGTGGGACTGAAAGGTGGGTAGATGATTAATAAGACAAAAGCAACCAATCTTGGCTTTGTTACCATATCTAACCAGCAGTTCTCCACTACATTGTAGGCGGGGCTTGATTAAAGGTTTACAACAATGGAAAATGCTGTGTGATTAAAAAGCAACACACATTCTTAACACTAAATTGAAAAAGAAGGTTTCAATGTTCTTTCAGTGTATAATAAAACTTCTGTATCACAAGATAAATAATATACAGAGCTGATCTTTTTGAGATGGGGACACTATATTCCATGGCCACTCAGAAAAATGAATTTAGTATTAATTTAGAAAAAACGGTAACCAGTTCATTGAGGAATACAATATTCAGGCTTGTGCTGCATGCAGAATATGTGCTTCAGCAAAACTGTCATCAATTGGCTGTTAAGTGGAATCCAGGAGACATTTCTACTGTGAAAGCAGCATATCCTGTTGATTTCAATCACAGCCTTGTGCTGTGCTCCACATGCAACTGATACATTTTCAAACAGAGAGAAATTGAAAATCCTGTTGATCAGATTGGATCACCCATGAAGGGCCTGATACTGCTCCCTTTGACTTACATGGAAGCAGAATTGGGGGGACAGACGGTCTGTATTGTTAACAGGGACTTTTGTACCTTGTATATAGTATGTGTGCTTTTACTAGCAAAGTAAAGGCTAAATATCATTACAAGTAGATTATAAGTCCCCTGATGCAGGGACCATGTATTTTATTCCTTATGGAAAAGTCTTACAAAATTTTATTGAGAATGATAACATTTCTATTGAATTTTTAAAATAACCTATAGTTTTAAAGTGGTGATATAATTCTCTATTAAGTTCTATATGATAGAAAGAATATAATTTTCTACAGATTTTTTTAAATGATTAAACTCTGTAGGATTTTAGTGTCATGTCAATAGAACTCTATTTAATTAATGTAGAACTCTATTGGCTTCATCCCTATTAAACGCTCAGACTTTTGCATACGGGACGTGTTTGTATAGCCCTGTGTTCAGGTGCAGCAGTCCATAAATAAACAACAAGGGAATAATACTAAAATTAGAGCCCCACCCATTAAAGACATTGCTTCATGCAGTGTCTTCACATGATTCCTTTTAAAACACCCGTTTTAATTCTATTGCTGCTAATTCTGCTTCCGGGATCCGTTTCGACTTAGAGGAGGAAATAATGAATCATAATGTAACAAAAGGTTTCAGAGTAGCAGCCGTGTTAGTCTGTGTCTGCAAAAAAAACAGGAGGACTTGTGGCACCTTAGAGACTAACCAATTTATTTGAGCATAAGCTTTCGTGAGCTATAGCTCACTTCATCGGATGTAACAAAAGTCACTGCAAAGTACTCACAAGTGCCATATAGAAAGCCAGATTTGTGTGTGCGTTTGGTTTTGTTTTTAAGAATGGCTCTAACAATAGTAGCCAATGGGAGTCCATTAAATCCATTGTATCTTAACTTTCTTTTCAGTTCTTGGCTATTCTCCAGCTTAATTCCTCTGAGTCAGCAAAACTTTCAAACCAAGTTACTCGAACTCTTGAAAAAGAACTTTGACTAACGGAATAATTTGATCTTTCCACCCCACCTCATCACCCCTTTTAAAAAGGGTAAAGGCTACATTATGAGGGAAGGGGAAGATACTCTTCTGAAATAGTTACTGAAAAAGGTAGGACACATTTTGTTCAATAAAAGCAGGAAAAAAAAGTATGATTGTAGGATGTGAACCTACTATATTTGCTTCTGTTAAGGAGCTCTCCTTTGCCTTCAGCACAGGGTTTTATCATCAGAGTTTCTGACATCTCTGCCTTTTATTCCATGTAATTCTGTCTTGTAAAGTGATGGAGATTGACATTCCCCTTTCATGTCAGAGGAGACTCGATCTTCCTACACTTAGAAGCACAAACAGCTATAAGGAGACCAAATGAATCCACTCCTTTCTCTGTCTGGACCTTTTCCCAAAGGGCTAGGGTGGGAAGGGGAGAAAGCTGCTTAACATGGCAACACCTGGCTTCTGTATTTTTGTTGGTTGTCTAGTGAGCTCAAAAATATAGTAGAAGGGGTGGGAAACACCATGGCAAAGAGCATGTTGGGAGAACAAAACAGGAATTTTTTTAAGAAGTGTCCATGAATATTTACATTCATTTTTAAACAAATTCATGCCAACTGCACTCCCCACATTTGTATTCACTTTCTGGGAATCTGAATGAATGAGTTTACCTGCAGGAATAATCACCAAAATAATGAAAATCCCCAAGTAATTACTGAAAAATGTGGATAGGCAGCTGTTATGCTGTGAACCCAGCTGATGATACAATAGTATATTGTTGACAGCACATCAGACTTGTCCTCTGCTCTCTACACTGTCTTGGTCTTTTATCTTCAAGGCACTCAAAGGCCTGTACTCAGGATACCGAAAAAATCATTGAAACTCTGGGATGTCCTTTGACCACTCTACTCCTCCGGCCAAACTCCCAACCACCACAAACTTCACCTTTTGTTCCAAGTGCCAGGCATACTTCTTCACCTTTGCCTTCACTAATGTATACACCGAGTGCAGTGTATATAAAATACGCATGACAATTTTAGTTATATCACTTAATCCACTATTGCGGGTGTTCAGATTCTATAGTAATGAGGGCAGCATAAGAACCTGTATAAAATACAGCAGAATGATGCAGTGTTATCTTGTGCGCCCCGCATTTGTTTGCTGTATCCATCTGTTATCTCTCATCTTATACTGAAATTGTAAGTTCTTTTGCTGGTCTGTGATTGAGACCTCTGGGTAATACCAGAATACCCATATTAACTAACAAAAGTAAATTTCAGATATGTAATCCCTAGGATTGAGAACAGAGGCATGATTCTAAGAGTTACAGTTGTCCAGTCAGACCACAGAAGCATACCATGTGATGTGTGTGTCCAATCACATAGTTGGCATTTGGACTCCAAGCATTAACAGTGAACGGCTTGCAAACAAGCTTCAGACTAAGAGTTATTCACAAGAATTATTGGATGAATAATTTCAAAAAACAAATAAATTCCAGAAAATTGCAATCTCTTTACAGACAATTTGCAAATAGAAAAGAAAGGTGAAATTCACTCAGTACACTGTTCTGTATAAATTATGTACTCAACTCTAATAAGGAGGCTGGAAGCTCTGATGCTTCAGGGTTCTGCATCCCACCTTAACTCTTAGACTGCTGGCACTTTCAAGAGCCGCTAAATAAACTGATGGACAGAAACACAGATAAATGGACAGAGTGACAGATCTGTCTATATAACTTCCATTGATCTATTTGTCTATTCATTCACCCATTCAGCCTCCAAAAATATCAAGTGCTTTAATGTACAGGACAAAATTTAAGAAACACTAGCTTTTACAAAAACAGGAAGAGACTGGGAGAAATGACTCATTGAGGAAGAAAGGCAAAGTCTACTGCATCTTTGACTTAAAGAATTCGTAGTTGCAGCAGTCAGAAGGTATCTCATTAGAGACAGCTAGAGAGTGTTCAGGGACAATGGTAGAGGAAATAGTTGAATAGTTTGGTCCCAATCTGTCTTTTTGGCCCAGCGCGTCTAGAGGAATCCAGACGGTTAGGATTAGGGGGCTCAGGGAATCAACTGCCACTGGCAATGGAACAGTTCAGCACACCAAACATGAATGAGCACAGAAACATCTTACTTTTTTCACTGATGACACTTGAAATTGTGGCGGGGTGACCTGACACTCCAGAAATGTTCCCATGACAGCTAGTTGGTTGATCACTTACACATGCCATAATGAATGGAAAGCTAGATGGAAACAGAAGCTAGCAGGGAGAGGAAGGAAGCAGTCTTTGTGAGGCAAAAAGTGGTGGAGCTGAGCACCTCCTCTACTTTTAGGAGACCTGTGAGGAAAAACAGGCATATGAAGGTGAGACAATTCAGACAGTGGGGCTGGGGCTACCTAATCTGGCTTCAGTAGGAAGGACAAATTTGACTAAATTTCGTAACATAAGGTGAGTACATTTGAGAGGGGATGCCAACTAGTATCAAATCACTGCATCAAACAAAAGCTACTTGTCTTCACTTTAAAGATGTTCATAGTTTAGCTTTACCCTACCAAGCAAATCGAATGTGCCATTGAGCTGTTGACCCCTGCCTGTGCTGTACCAGCAATGCCAGTTTTAATCACCCATTGGTCCAATTTTCCCTCAGACATCTTCTCACTAATTCTCATGCTGCCCCTTATGCATAGGAGCTCTCAGTAAAAATCCATACATTGTCCTCCCGCAGAGTCCTCCTTAAAACTCTCCTTTGACATGAGGTCTGCAAAACAGCTAAACAGCTGGTGTGCTGCTGCTGCTTTTTATTATACCTACCATAGTGGTTTCACTTGTAACTTCTCTCCTTTTCCTCTTCGCGGTTTGTCTGCCGTCTCTCATCACACGCTCAGATGGTAAACTCTTCGGGGCAGTGACTGTCCTTTTAGTATAAGTGTGTAGGGGAGCTAGCACAAAGGAGCCCTAATTCTAGTAGCTATTGCAATACAAATTAAGCTAAATAATAAAATAAATAATAACAATAATAATAAATTCGTATTAAATAGTATAGCTCAAAATAAAGGCATAGGGTCAAATTCTGTCATCAGTTACACCTGTGCAACTCCACTGAAACCAACATCTGTTCCACATCTATGTTAAAACACTAGGTGACATCATGACATGCTTTAGACACAAATGACAACAATAAGCTGAGGATGCCTATCATTCTTATCTGAAGGAAACAGTTACTCCAGAATCGGGAAGAAATAAACCTCTGGGTCAAAGGCAAGTAAGGTGGAGGTGATGCCAGGTCAGATGGAGGCGATAGTGAGTATTGGGAAGCATTTCAAAGCAGATTCTACCAATAGAATTCATCTAGTGATTGTCATGGAGGTGCTGCGTCTGGTGGGCACACTTGGCACACTTGACATTAGGGAGTCCAGCACTTTGCCTGAACTCCCTAATTTCAGTAATGACCAGAAACACTTTCTTTCTTTCCTTGATGCAGACCTGGCCACAGTCCTCTATGCCTTTATTATTTTGAGACTGGACTACTGCAGTGCTTTCTAATTGTCTGGCAGCGGGAGACACACAGAAGCTATAGCTGATTGAAAACATAGTAGCCCGCTACACTGGGTCACAATTCACTTTTACCCTCAAAGTCCCTAGAGGGCTAGGGCCTGGCTACCTTGAGAACTACCTCTCTTTCTGCATCTGCATCACCCCTGCAGCATTCTGTTTAACATGTACCCAAGAGGAAATCAATGGCAAGGGGGGGAAGGAGCCTGATCCCATCCCCCAGCTCTGTCTCATTTGCACTGCCGGGGTGGCTTAACAGGGCAGCTAGGAATTCTCATGACATAGAACTACTCATGAGCCGAAAGTTAAGCATGTGCTTAAGAGCTTTGCTGAATCAGGGCCTGAGCTATCAGGCTTTGTTTGTTTGTTGTAAAGCACATAAAGCATTACATTGACTGGCAAATGTAAAAGATGAAGCTGTTAAATTAAATAGTAGTAAGTCACCAGGACCAGATGGTATTCATCCAAGACTTCTGAAGGAATTCAAATATGAAATTGCAGAACTCCTAAATGTGGTATGTAACCTATCACATAAATCAGCTTCTGTGCCAGATAACTGGAGGATAGTTAATGTTCCACCAATTTTTAAAAAAGGATCCAGAGGCCAGTAAGACTAACTTTAGTGCCAGGAAAATTTGTTGAAATTATAGTAAAGAACAGAATTATCTGACACATACATAGATGAACATGATTTGTTGGGGAAGAGTCAATACAGCTTTTATAAAGAAAAACCATGCCTCACCATTCTATTAGAATTCATTGAGGGGGTCAATAAGCATGTGGACAAGGGTGATCCAGTGCATATAGTGTACTTGGACTTTCAGAAAGCCTTTGACAAGGACCTTCCCCAAAGGTTCTTAAGCAAAGTAAGCAGCCATGGGATAATAGGGAAGGTCCTCTCATGGATCAGTACCGGTTAAAAGATAGGAAACACAGGATAGGAATAAATGGTGAGTTTTCAGAATGGAGAGAGATAAATAGCCATGTATTCCAAGGATCTGTACTGGGACCAGTGCTATTCAACATATTCATAAATGATCTGGAAAAAGGGGTAAATAGTGTGGTGGCAAAGTTTGCAGATGATGCAAAATTACTCAAGAGGTTTAAATCCAAAGCTTCCTGTGAAGAGTTACAAAGGGATCTCACAAAACTGGGTGACAGGTCCAGAAAATGGCTGATGAAATTCAGTGTTGATAAATGCAAAGTAATACACATCCAAAAACATAATCCCAAATATACATATAAAATGATGGGGTCTATATTAGCTGATCCCACTCAAGAAAGATCTTGGAGTCATTGTGGATAATTCTTTGAAAACATCTGCTCAGTGTGCAGCAGCTAACAGAATGTTAGGAACCATTAGGAAAGGGATAGATAATAAGACCGTACAAATCATATACACCCACACCTTTAATACTGCGTGCAGATCTGGTCACCTAACCTCAAAAAAGATATATTAGAAATGGAAAAGACACAGAAGGACAACAAAAGTGATTAAGGATATAGAACAGCTTCCATATGAGGAGAGATTAAAAAGACTGGGACTGATCAGCTCGGAAAATAGATGACCAAGGGGATATATGATAGAGGGCTATAAAATCACAAATGGTATGGAGAAAGTGAATAAGGAAGTGTTATTTATCCCTTCACATAACACAAGATCACCCAATTAAATTAATAGGCAGCAGGTTTAAAACAAACAAAAGGAAATACTTCTTTACACGATGCCCAGCCAACCTGTGGAACTGATTGCCAAGGGATGTTGTGAAGGCCAAAACTATAACAGGTTTAAAAAAATCAGATAAGTTCATGGAGGATAGGTTCATCAATTACTATTAGCTCAGGGGCAAACTGCAGTCCTTTGGCTGGCCACTTCCTTCTGGAGCCAGTGGGGCAAAGGTGTGGGGTGGGGCCTAGGCCCACCCACTACTCTGGCCCCAACCCAGGGACCCTACAGCTGGCAGCCACTCACTGTCTCTCCTTCCCCTCTGCTGCTACCTGCTTTCCCTGGGCCACTACCCCATAGCCCCAGCACCTATTTGGCCCCTGTAACAAGGCCATAGTCTGGGAGCGAGCCAGCCAGCCAGGAGCTCCGCTATCTCCCCTGCCCTGCCCTGCCCTGCCCTGCCCTGCCCTGCCCTGCCCTGCCCTGCCCTGCCCTGCCCTGCCCTGCCCTGCTCTGTCCCAAGTACTTCTCTCTACAAGCAGCCAGTTCTTCTCCCCCAAACTCCAGGGAAAGACTCAGCTGCTCTCTGCCTAGCAGCCCTTCTTATAGGACCCAGTCTGGCCCTGATTGGCTGCTTCTAAGCCTTCCTCTGGTTGGCTGGGTTCTGTGCAACTGCTCCAAGGGCTGCTATTAGCTCTTTGCCAGTCAGTGAGGGCCAGCTTCCCTGTCACAGTTTGCTTTCCAAGGACCCTTTAAGTTTTAGCCATTGTAGTGATGTGAAAATGTCAAAACCGGAAGCTGCTGTTTGCCTTCTTGGTGAATACATGTGTGCATTGTGTGACGCCATTTAGCACGGAGAGGTAGAACTTGCTGTCCTTGTGCTTTACAGCATCTCTTGCTTCTGCTTTGTATTAATTTTGCTATTAATGCTGGCTGCTTTCCAATAGCTTCTGGCCACACTGAGTCTGCTGCAATCTTGTGTCAGCTAAATCAGTCACAATCTGCAGACAGAAACACATTATTGTGTACATCATTTTTAAATAAAGCAATGCACGTACCACACGCTGAAGTGATACAAAAGCAAATGTTTTGCATAGAGGTATGCTGATTACATTGGAAATGCAATAGAGTCCATTGAAAATAATAGCTGTAAAAAGAATAGTCATGATAAAATAATATGTCATCTTTGTATCAAACTATGTAAATAAACACAAAGAATGAAGTGCTTTAAAATGAATATCTGTTAAAGGAATAAACCAAGTAAAATGACTTTTTTTAAAAAGAGAACTTCTGGTGCACAAGAATTTAAAACACAGTACAAAATAAACAGATTAAAATAGCAGATCTGTTAGGTACATACATATTCTTTATGAAAAGGAAGCAGACTGTGTAAAGCAATGGAACCCTATAATATCAATGTGAAAAAATCCTGCTCTGATTTAGGAATGGATTCTATTCCACTTAAAGTCAATGGAAGTTTTTCCTGTGAGTCCCCTGGAAATCAGATCAGATCCTCACGCTGCCTATTCAGTGCTATTACAGTCAATAGGGTTGTTTGGGGTGTAACGCAGCAAAGATATTGGCCTGAAATTAAAATCTCAAAGCAAAACTTAGCGGGTGCAACCATTTGCTCTCAAGATGAAAGTCTGCATGAAGTCTACGTACTTCTTTATTATGAGCGCCCAAAACATGGAGAGAAATTCTGCCCCTACTGGTAGTCGCTGCACTTGTAGGCTGAGTCAAAGTTGTTAAAACAGCTATCCTGCCTTCACAGGTCAGATAGCTCAAGGTGGTCACCTGTATTTTGTGAGGGGCAAGTGTTACATGCACTCCTTGCTAACGTGCTGCATTAGGCAGCATGCACATTTCGTGGCTGGGTATCTGACCACCCTGCAGCCAGAAGACAATACAGCCTTGAGGCCACAGTGCACCAGCAAGTTCCCTGACACTCACTAGTGCTCTCTTGAATAATGTGCGTAAGTAGGAAGAGACTGACTACTCTCCTTTCTCTGACTCACATAGCACAGGGCAGGAACTGCACCACAGTGGGTAGTAATGGAAGGGACAATCTTGTGAATGAACTTTGGATATTCAAAATATTCAGAACTAACCTGTTATAACACTACTTGGTATGAAGTAAATTACCATGTGATTATAGATTAAGTGTTTCAAAATCAAAACTAATCTTATTGTACTGGGGTAGATAATAGGGGGAGAGCTGACAGCTGACTGTACTGAGCATGGCTCCTGATTCAGTCAGCTCCTGACATATGGGGGCACTGGCACTACAGATATGCATTTTAAATATCTTTTGTTTAAACGGTGCAACCGTGCTTTAAGCAGACACTGCGTAAAAGGGAGAATAAACTCAAGTGACTCTGCATATAAAACCCTACATCGACTATTTGATTGCGGCAGCTCAGGTACGGAGAGCAGCAGCATCAGTGGCCCTGAACCACAGTGCTGCAGCTGCAAGCTGAGGCACGGCAGCTGGAGGTCTCTCATTCTATAAAAGAGGCGGCTGTTGGCAGGTCATTCCCTGAGAAGGCTCCTTGACTTTGAAACTTCTGCCCATCCCTTCCCCCGGTTGAAATGGCTTGAATGTGTTGACTTTTAGGCATCCTGCAAAGCCCATTGGTCAGAGCAGGCATCCGGGGAGGGCTGAGATGGGTGAGATGTTGAGGGGGCAGAGCATGTGAGGTGTGGTGGGATTTTATTTTATTTTTAATTCTTTCTTGCTGACTGATGACAAGGGCAACTAGAGCCTGGGTTAGGCAGTAGTTTAAGTTAGTTTACTTAAATTCAAATGTCTGATCTAACAGAACATTTCACAAGTAAAACTTCTCCCATGATTCCAGGTATTTGGGTGACACTTGTTAGGAACATGTTAGTCTGCCACCAAGGATCAAATGAAGGAGGACACTAATTATTCTTTCCTTTAGATTTGCCTAACAATTTGTTTTGAATTTTATGAAGAAAAAGAATGGCAAGTTAAATACCAAATTGTGAATTCCTGGCTAAGAGACTCTCTCCTCCATCCCTACAAAAATGGTGAGTTACAAACAGAAAAGAATTAATTTTCTTCAATAAGGTAGTTTTGCCCCTATGTAAAATTATAGCTCTGCTTTATGGGTGACATTCTTTAGCTTTGTCAAATGTGACTGCATTATGTAAGAAGCCGAAGTGAAAAAATCTGAGGCATATGGTTTACCATATTTAAATTATACTGTTATTCAATACAGTATTACAGTCTTATTTTCCTTTTTCATACATTTGGAGAAGACTGTTGGCACCACTCACTACCAAAAGGATTGCAGCTGTTCCTTTAAGAAATGCTCTTTTAATTCAGCCCAGATTGATAGTGAGTGTGACCAAAAACTGTCACCTTCTCATGGCTGTTTGGTGGGCTATGTGAAATGAGTTTGGGAGTCTTGGTCTATTCTTAGTGAGCATGCAACATAACACTTCTGGCACTCAATGCAACCAGCTATGTTGATTAAGTGTCTGATCCAAATCCCATTGGAGCCAGTGAAAAGACTCCCATTGACTTCAGTGGGCTGTGGATCAGGCCAAAACAGAGCATGGGCCAGAACTCTTCTCTCATTCCCAGAGGTGGGCCCTGCAGCCTAGTGTTGAGGGACGTTAGTGGGGTGAATTGGGGAAGCTTGCACTACTGCTGCTCGTGCTCTGTCATGTGGGTGAACGTAGGATCCTGATGAACTGTCTTCATCAGTGTAGCACTGTCACAAGTGCTAAATTCATTTTAACACTCCCCCCGTCCATTAACAAAACCTGTTCTTTTATATTCAAACCTTCTTTGTCTCAAGCAACCCATCCAGTAGGTTATTATCATTCCTGGCCATTATTTTATGACTACTCTCCTCAGCTCTGATATTTTCTGTCCAGAATTCACAAAATGTTCTTTAATTTATTCTCTCTAAAATGATAAGCCAAGAGTGACCAGTCTCCTGGGGCTGCACCATTCTGTTGGGAGCCTTATGTAAAAGATACAGGATACATTTTCAGTGCTGTGTGTTATTATTAATGAGGGCCACGTGCGCACGCGTTGTCCATCACAATGAAAATTTACCCTCACATATCTTGTAAACCTCAGATGTAGATTTCACTCATAGCATTTTATTTTGGGCTATTCTTGGGGTTTTTTTGTATTAAAGGGCCCTGGCAACAAGCCACTGTTGAAGTGGATATACAGCTAGACCTTGTGTGACATAAAATGTGATGGTTTTTCTTTTTTGGGCTTAAAAAATTTGCCTTCCAGAGCTATTCAATAAGAGAAATGTTAATGAGAAAAATTTTAACAAGGCAAGCCCTGGCAGTGACCCCCTCGGATCTAAGCACTGATACAAACTCAGGCTAAGTCAGAATGCACGAAGAACATCTTGCAGAATATTGCTGGCCTTCTGTTCTATCAGCGCTATAGTTCTAGAAACAAGACTGTTAATGAGGAAAGATCAATCCCAACAGGAAAACCTGTGATATCTGACATCAGTAGACATGCATCCTTGCTGCACAAATCAATGCCCACCCCCACCCCCCCACACACTAAAAAAAAAGTAAAATAACAGTATCATTTTCTTTCAAAGTTTAAAGACGCAGAATTACTTTATGTAGCATTTAACTATCATTTCAATCAGGCTTTTGAAGCTGTTTAAGTTCTTTTGTACCCGAGTTGTTTAATGTTACTCAGACAAGATAAATCAAAGTCTAATAGAGTGGAAAAACAGCAAAGGCAGAAAATAGGTAAAAGATAAATCACACAGGAAGTTTTGCTTTTTTTGTTGTTATTATATTCATTGAGATCAAAGCCCTTGTTTCAGCTCTAATTAACAAAAGCTAATGCAGATTGGAGACCTTCTGGCACTGAGCAGAGCCTTGGAGGATACAGCAGAAATCTTCTGAAGATTTAAATAATTAATATGACACCTTGAGCTTCGGATGGGGGGAAAAAAACAGCCCCATGTTCAAGTTTAAGAACAATGCTATTGCCAAGTTTGATACCATTTGTTCTGATGAAAATGAGCTGAGTAGACTGCATAGACTTCATTGTATGGTACATTGGCAGTTCAGTGGATTGTTTCACCTTTTGTCATGCTAACAGAGTCCTTTTGTGTAGTACTTTGTAACCCCCCAAGTCTGGCCCAGTTGCAGAAGGACAGAAAAAGGGAAATCTGCTTTAGGGAGTTGGAGGATGGTCATTTAATGGTTTTTAATCCTCTTAATCCACGTAAGAATGGAGATCTCTGAGTGAAAATCCCATCCCAGAAGTCCTTATGATTCAAATGCCTGGCTCAGGAGACTCTCTTTTAGAAAAAATAAAATAATAATAATAATAAAAAGGCAGCAAAATATCCTCCATGACTGTGGCATTATGGTTTAGTTCTCTCTGATTTTTCTAAGTTGCCTGATGAAATATAAGCAACATGAAATGGAAAACTACTCAAGACTTTGTGAATGACTAGGGAAGAGAATGCCCTGTGCCAGTGTGTGTATTTTAGGTACTCCAGCAATTTAGTTTGATTTCATAAAAATGATAGGGGCCCTCTTTTCTAATTGTCTCAAGTATATGCAAATCTCCCATAGATTTGGCCATGCACTAATGCCTTCACCAAGCTGTTTTCCACTTGTATATTTTCTAGGTGAATGAAATCCTCTATTGAGTTTGGATACAGATTAGTTCTAAACTGTTGACATAATCATAGCTAAGCCTTTCTGCTCAGTTCATTACTACTTCATAAAAGCAAGATTTCTCTTGCCCCTCCCCTCCAAAATCAATAGATCTAATTTGATAACTCAGCATAAAACCACTAAGAGGCAATTTCCAATATTAATAGTAAAGAGGCTCTTAAAATTGGTCAGATTTTTCAGTCCATCAGTCTATGAAGCTGCCATTCACCACTGTAGCTGGATTTTTAAAATCATTTTTCAATTACAGGCAGAAGTGTAGCTTGTCACTTGCTTATTTAGTGGACGAGCCTATATTTTAGATCTGGTTCAAAGCAAATATAAGAAAAGAAACTTCTAGATAAGTCACTTCAAATACATCATTTATTATATTAGGAATATAATATAACATTATAGAAATAATACAATTTTTTTTTTAAATAAGAAAGGAAAAAGTAAATCCCCCATTGCAACAATTATTACATGGCAATCATATATATAAATATAGAATGACAGTGTAGCTTATGAAGTCTAAAAAAGTTAGAGCTGATAAATGTAATAATTTCTATTCCAACCAGTTCACTCATGCCCAGTGGTCAGCATCTATTCCTGAAAGAGACAACTCTCTCCTAAGCCTGTAAAACATCAGAACAACCATCTCTCTCTAAATTCATCCAGACTAGATATTAATAATAATGCACTCTTAAATGTTGATATAACACAAGGTGACTCCCCACCCCCTTTTTTGTTTGTTTTCTGCCCCATTGCTTAGATTGCAGATGTGAGAAATACACTAGAGATGGTACCTGTTTCACGTTACAAAAACTTCTGAAGGCTCCTCACTAAGATTTTTGATTCTTCCAACCCCTCATAGTGCTACCTTGTAATTTGCAGACAAGAGGCTAGAGGGAGAAACTCATCCTGAAGAATGGCAGGCAGCATCATTCCCACCAGTCTTCCCAGTTCTTCCATAGCCCATCCAGGAGACCATAAAACTGAGTCTCAAGGTAGTGGATTTGCACCCCATGCTGGATGTAGTTCATTTTTTTAGATGCTCAAATAGCACAGTGATGGGTGAAGTATAAGAATTCAGAGGGAGCCCCACCCTATGAGATTGCTTAATCACCATATCCCACTGCTGCTATGACCGCCATTTGCCTCCACTTTTCACCACAGAACTCCCCCTTGTAATGCCATGGGTCTGTGGCAGAAGCTGGTATACATCCCAGCCTGAAATATTAGCCCAGAAATGGAATTCCACTACTCAACCAAATACAGACATCTGGAGGGTGACATGATGTCCCTTACTGTACCGATGAATTTTCCACAAACCACTTTGTTTAGATGGCTGTGCAAGAAAATGACAGCCGTAGGTCAATGGAGGCAAATGTATAAGAATGAGTTTGAAAATGTGGGGAGTATTTATGCTAAGTGGAACAATTCTCTAGCCCACCAAACAGCACTTGGGTTATTGTTGGGATTCGCATGAAACTATCATTGAAACAACCCACCTTGTGCCCAGCAGCCGCTAAGCGCCACAAACAGGATGGTAGGTTGTGTTAGGGAAAAAAGTAAAAAGCAGTGATTCTGTGACTGGATCTATGGCACTTCTTAGACCCTGTCCAGAACACTGTGAAAAATAGTGGGGTTTATGCCACAGGAAGGATATGATTCCCTTGGAGCAGTATAGTATAAGACATACCACGGCAGAAGAATTTAAATTCTGAACAAAGGTTAAGAGAGCTGGCCTTATTCTCTTTGGCAATGAGGATACTTTGAAGTTCCTAAGGGGAGGGTTTCACAAGTACGAAAAGGACTAATAATGCTGGTAGAGAAATATTTTTTGTAATGGCAAGGGGAAGTTAGGGGACATAACACAGAAATTAGGAAACTCAGGCAGAACTATTTCATGCGGAGAGTAGTAAACATATGGAATAAGTTACTAGGAAAGGCTAATGAAGCAAATAGGTCAAATGAGTTCCAGAGCCATCTAGATTTGTGTCTAGAGAAGGGGAGAATTGTAGGTTATGGAGAAAAATCAGGGAATTTTGAGATAAAAACCAAGGGGCCAGACATAGTGGGTTAGGAAGAACATTTCTTGTTTATAAAATGTCTTATGTTCTCAGTTCCAACAATGAATTTTCAGCCTAGCAATGCTGATTTGCTTGTCCTGAACTGTCATCTGCAGAGATACCACCTCTGAGTCAGCATTTCCAGGACTGGTATTGCTGGGTAGGTCAGCTGCTGGCCAGACATTAGAGCAGGCTTGGAGTATTAGTGGGGTCACTTCTCCATTGACTGGACTCACTGTGGGCCTGATTCTGCAATCTTTGCTAGCATTGAGTAGCACCAGCTCATGGAAACAGTCTCAATGGGACTAGCTACACGAGTAACAGCTGATCAATCTAAAGTTTGCAGAACTGAGTCTTATGTATTTGTCTTGTACTTTAACTTATTGGAGACAAGAGGTGGGACATTTGTGGTCTATCGTCAGCAGCTCTACCTGGTGAAAGGAAGCCTCTCTGGCAAAGTCAGTAAGCAGTAGCTGTGCTAAACCTGTCTTTGAACAGCTACTTTGCATTTAAAACTCACTACAACAGCTCAGAGGAAGCACTTGTAGGATGACACAAATTGCGGGAGAGGGGAGAGCTAAAACTAGCACAGATTTCACAAAAAAAGTGGGAGAGTGGGGTGGGAGGAGGTATTGTTTCATGGTGTCTGTGTATATAATGTCTTCTGCAATTTCCACAGTATGCATCCGATGAAGTGAGCTGTAGCTCACGAAAGCTCATGCTCAAATAAATTGGTTAGTCTCTAAGGTGCCACAAGTCCTCCTTTTCTTTTTGCGAATACAGACTAACACGGCTGTTACTCTGAAACAAAAAAAGTGGTCCTGTCCAGTGCTTTATTTGTAGTGAAAGAGGTGCTGGGGCTCAAGCAATTTTTTTACTTTCATAACTGATGCAGCAAGCCCAGAGGTGCTGTGGCTATGAACTGCCAAGCCTAGACGTGCCGGGACTCAGCCCTGGTAAGGCCTGGTACAAATTAAGCACTGGTCCTGTCACAAAAAGATTCTAAACTCCCATATTCCAGCACTGCAGCTTTCCAGAGCACTATTCGCCTTTGTGAATAGGAAAAATGGGCTAATTATCGATATCTATTGCTGTGAGTGTTTTTTCTCCTATACAGTAAAGTATGTAGGGCATGAATTGCAGTCTGTGCATCGACAAAACTCCCAGTGAGGTAAATCAGAGTTTTTCTACTTTAAAGCAGCAGGATCAGGCCCATACGGAGCAGCTGAGCTTCCTGTATTGCATAGGCTGAACCTTACTGACTTTGTGGGATATAATTTCACTGTTGCTCTTAGACATAGACAGTACAGTGCACAGCATTTTGTAATAGCAATGGCTTGAAGGTTCCCCCTTAAAATTACTTGTTAAAGGTTTAAAACTGTCTAGGAATGTGATAAAATTTTCTTTAAATGAATACCTGGTTTTAAAAATAATTAATGAGGTAAAAGAACTTTCAGTACCCCAAAGCGAAGTATACAGTAAAAAGCTGAGCAGCTGAAGCAGCTGGTCTCCTGCAGGGTTAGGAAGGAAAGGATTTATGTCCCCTTTCCACCAGACTGAGCCTTGCTCAACCAACTAAATACATTACGGAGCTGGTTTCATCTTTCCCTGAAGTTTCAGGGTCAGGATTGTGGATGGTTTGATCTAGGATGGTTTTTTAATAGACCCGTTGGTTAAATCCAATTTTTGTGCAATACCATTAGTGAATATAAACAGACTTTTACTGAATTTTAACGAAGACAATGGTTCCCAAACCTTCACTGCGAGAGACCCTTTTTTGATGGGTTAGTAATGCCTCTCCATGCTAGACCTCAATCTTGCAAACTCTGTTCACATCCCAACCCCAATTCAGGGTCTCCTTGCGCTGTGCCCCAGCACAGCTGCTACCTTCACATCATTTTTTCCCATTGGTTTTCCCTATCCCTTTCTTTCTCTGTCTCTCTTTTATTTCCTTACCTTGCTTTTCTTTTCCTTGTATTTTTTGTTTCCTCTTTTAAATTCATTATTGCTACATTTCTTGGGGTTTGCAAGGCCTCCTGTCCCAGAAGTAGCTGAATCAAGTGCATTTCACGTGCTGGATGCTGGGTCATAATAACCCAAGAGGACTCCATTCTCATTAAACTAAACTGGCTTTTTGTTAAATCAACTATTTGCAGACTGTAGTTACTGCCCATTAACATCCCCATACCTCTGTACACAGACCAGTACCATAGTGCTCTCTCCAAAGAGCCAGCGTGTTCCCACCGGATTCCATCCAGGTTGCTACTGGGTGCATCATGTGATAGCTTTCACGACTGGGGTGAGAAGGTACGAAACTCAGCAAAGCATACAGCTACCCTAAACCCTTTGCCCTGTACAAGTGAGCCGATCCTGTGATCACCTGCATTAAGGATTTCCAAAGAAGTGGGAAGAAAAGGTTGGCAGATTTAGTGGAGCTACATGCCACCTTACCTAAAGCTATTGCTATACTTGGGATAGATCTAGGATCTCTTCACACCTCCACTGCTTCTCTGCAGTGCCCCATGTCCATGCCTGTATTTATTCCTGTGCCCCCTCCAAGATACTAAGACATGACTTTCTATGTCTGATAACTGCACTGAATTGTAATCATAGAATCATAGAATAACAGAGTTGGAAAGGACCTCTGGAGGCCATCTAGTCCAACCCCTTGCCCAGAGCAGGACCAATCCCAACTAAATCATCCCAGCCAGGGCTTTGTCAAGCCTGACCTTAAAAACTTCTAAGGAAGGGGATTCCACCACCTCCCTAGGTAACGCATTCCAGTGTTTCACCACCCTCCTACTGAAAAAGTTTTTCCTAATATCCAACCTAAACCTCCCCCACTGCAACTTGAGACCATTACTCCTTGTCCTGTCATCTGCTATCACTGAGAATGGTCTAGATCCATCCTCTTTGGATCCACCTTTCAGGTAGTTAAAAGCAGCTATCAAATCCCCCCTCATTCTTCTCTTCCGTAGACTAAACAATCCCAGTTCCCTCAGCCTCTCCTCATAACTCATGTGTTCCAGTCCCCAAATCATTTTTGTTGCCCTTCGCTGGACTCTCTCCAATTTTTCCACATCCTTCTTGTAGTGTGGGGCCCAAAACTGGACACAGTATTCCAGATGAGGCCTCACCAATGTCGAATAGAGGGGAACGATCACGTCCCTCGATCTGCTGGCAATGCCCCTACTTATAAACCCCAAAATGCCATTGGCCTTCTTGGCAACAAGGGCACACTGTTGACTCATATCCAGCTTCTCGTCCACTGTCACCCCTAGGTCCTTCTCTGCAGAACTGCTGCCTAGCCATTGGGTCCCTAGTCTGTAGCGGTGCATTGGATTCTTCCGTCCTAAGTGCAGAACTCTGCACTTGTCCTTGTTGAACCTCATCAGATTTCTTTTGGCCCAATCCTCCAATTTGTCTAGGTCCCTCTGTATCCTATCCCTACCCTCCAGCGTATCTACCACTCCTCCCAGTTTAGTGTCATCCGCAAACTTGCTGAGGGTGCAATCCACACCATCCTCCAGATCATTAATGAAGATATTGAACAAAACCGGCCCCAGGACCGACCCTTGGGGCACTCCGCTAGATACTGGCTGCCAACTAGACATGGAGCCATTGATCACTACCCGCTGAGCCCGACAATCAAGCCAACTTTCTACCCACCTTGTAGTGCATCCATCCAGCCCATACTTCTTTAACTTGCTGACAAGAATACTGTGGGAGACCGTGTCAAAAGCTTTGCTAAAGTCGAGGAATAACACGTCCACTGCTTTCCCTTCATCCACAGAACCAGTTATCTCATCATAGAAGGCAATTAGATTAGTCAGGCATGACTTTCCCTTGGTGAATCCATGCTGACTGTTTCTGATCACTTTCCTCTCGTCTACGTGCTTCAGAATTGATTCCTTGAGGACATGCTCCATGATTTTTCCGGGGACTGAGGTGAGGCTGACCGGCCTGTAGTTCCCAGTATCCTCCTTCTTCCCTTTTTTTAAAGATGGGCACTACATTAGCCTTTTTCTAATTTTCCGGGACTTCCCCCGATCGCCATGAGTTTTCAAAGATAATGGCCAATGGCTCTGCAATCACATCCGCCAATTCCTTTAGCACTCTCGGATGCAACGCATCCGGCCCCATGGACTGTGCACGTCCAGTTTTTCTAAATAGTTCCAAACCACTTCTTCCTTCACAGAGAACTGGCCACCTCCTCCCCATGCTGTGCTGCTCAGTGCAGTAGTCTGGGAGCTGACCTTGTTCGTGAAGACAGAGGCAAAAAAAGCATTGAGTACGTTAGCTTTTTCCACATCCTCTGTCACTAGGTTGCCTCCCTCATTCAATAAGGGGCCCACCCTTTCCTTGGCTTTCTTCTTATTGCCAACATACCTGAAGAAACCCTTCTTGTTACTCTTAACATCCCTAGCTAGCTGCAACTCCAGGTGTGATTTAGCCTTCCTGATTCCATTCTGACATGCCCGAGCAATATTTATATACTCATCCCTGGTCATTTGTCCAATCTTCCACTTCTTGTAAGCCTCTTTTTTGTGTTTAAGATCAGCAAGGATTTCACTGTTAAGCCAAGCTGGTCGCCTGCCACATTTACTATTCTTTCTACACATCGGGATGGTTTGTCCCTGTAACCTCAATCAGGATTCTTTAAAATACAGCCAGCTCTCCTGGACTCCTTTCCCCCTCATGTTATTCTCCCAGGGGATCTTGCCCATCAGTTCCCTGAGGGAGTCAAAGTCTGCTTTTCTGAAGTCCAGGGTCCGTATTCTGCTGCTTTCCTTTCTTCCTTGTGTCAGGATCCTGAACTCGACCATCTCATGGTCACTGCCTCCCAGGTTCCCATCCACTTTTGCTTCCCCTACTAATTCTTTCCAGTTTGTGAGCAGCAGGTCAAGAAGAGCTCCACCCCTAGTTGGTTCCTCCAGCACTTGCACCAGGAAATTGTCCCCTACAGTTTCCAAAAACTTCCTGGATTTTCTGTGCACCGCTGTATTGCTCTCCCAGCAGATATCAGGGTGATTGAAGTCACCCATGAGAACCAGGGCATGCGATTTAGTAGCTTCTGCGACTTGCCGGAAGAAAGCCTCGTCCACCTCATCCCCCTGGTCCGGTGGTCTATAGCAGACTCCCACCACCACATCACCCTTGTTGCTCAGGCTTCTAAACTTAATCCAGAGACTCTCAGGTTTTTCTGCAGTTTCATACTTGAGCTCTGAGCAGTCATACTGCTCTCTTACATACAGTGCAACTCCCCCACCTTTTCTGCACTGCTTGTCCTTCCTGAACAGTTTATACCCATCCATGACAGTACTCCAGTCATGTGAGTTATCCCACCAAGTCTCCGTTATTCCAATCACGTCATAATTCCCTGACTTTGCCAGGACCTCCAGTTCTCCCTGCTTGTTTCCCAGGCTTTGTGCATTTGTATATAGGCACTTGAGATAACCCGCTGATCACCCCTTGTTCTCAGTATGAGGCAGGAGCCCTCCCCTCTCACACGCTCCTGCTCGTGCTTCCTCCCGGTATCCCGCTTCCCCACTTACCTCAGGGCTTTGGTCTCCTTCCCCCAGTGAACCTAGTTTAAAGCCCTCCTCACTAGGTTAGCCAGCCTGCTTGTGAAGATGCTCTTCCCTTTCTTCGTTAAGTGGAGCCCGTCTCTGCCTAGCACTCCTCCTTCTTGGAACACCATCCCATGGTCGAAGAATCCAAAGCCTTCTCCCCAACACCACCTGTGTAGCCATTCATTGACTTCCACGATTTGACGATCCCTACCCCTCTCTTATTAGTGAACAGGAGCGGCTAACAGGGGAGTTTAGTGAAGGAGTTTACAGGGGGAGTGTGAGCAGGGGCTAGAACTCAACATTCTTTCAATGTATAAGCCAAAAACACCCCCTTGATATAAACAAAACAACAACAAAGGAACCAGCTTCAGGAGTAAAAAGAGAATGCAAGCAGAAGTCCAGCAACAGAGTGGGGGCAACCCAGTTTATTGCACTCAATGGGCAGGTGGCATATGTGTGCATTCTGTCCAAGGAGCTCCTGGCACTCAGAGACCATGTACGGGCTTTGCAGACCAGAGTGGCTGAACTGAAGGAGCTGAGGGAGACAGAGAGATACATAGATGAGACTTTCCGGGACACAGTAGAATGGTCCCACCCCCTGTCTGACAGCCTCTATACTGTTGAGGAGGATGAAAGTTCCAGGGAAGGAGAGCATCTAACTGGAGCAGAGGGAAACAATCCCATAGTCGGGACCCTCCTTCCAGATGATGTTGTGGTATCCTCTCGCACTGAGGATACCTCTCCGGGGGAGGGAACTCCAGCTATTAGAAAGAGACAGGTATTAGTAATGGGTGATTCGATCATTAGAAACATAGATAGCTGGTTTGCAATGACTGGGAGAACCGCATGGTGACTTGCCTGCTTGGTGCGAAGGTTGCGGATCTCTCAAGACATCTAGATAGACTTATGTGTCGTGCTGGGGAGGAGCCAGTGGTCGTGGTACATGTAGGTACCAATGACATAGGGAAAGATAGGAGAGAGGTCCTGGAGGCCAAATTTAGGCTGCTAGGTAAGAGATTGAAGTCCAGGACCTCCATGGTAGCATTCTCTGAGATGCTTCCAGTTCCATGCGCAGGGCCAGACAGACAGGCAGAACGGCAGAGTCTCAGTGCGTGGATGAGACGATGGTGTAAGGAGGAGGGGTTTAGATTTATTAGGAACTGGGGAAACTTTTGGGAAAGGGGGAGCCTATACAGGAAGGATGGGCTCCACCTAAACCAAAATGGAACCAGATTGCTGCACGTAACATTAAAAAGGTCATAGAGCAGTTTTTAAACTAAGGACTGGGGGAAAGCCGACAGGTGCAGAGGAGCACATGGTTCGGACATCCCTGAGGAGAGGATCTATTAATAGAGAATCTCTATGTCCTAGTGAGGACAAGAGGATGGAAAATGATAAAATACAGGCAGGGTTTGATCAGAAAAGGTCAAATAAAAAAGAGTCCCATTCAATTACATCATGTAATGATAGACAGCTAAAAGGAGACAAGTTTTTAAAGTGCTTATATACCAGTGCTAGAAGTCTAAATAATAAAATGGGTGAACTAGAGTGCCTCATATTAAATGAGGATATTGATATAATAGGCATCACAGAAACTTGGTGGAATGGGGATAATCAATGGGATACAGGAGAATCAAATGAAGTAAAAATCATAAATGAATCAAACTATACCATAGAATCTCTATGGACAGCAATTCCATGCTCTAATAATAAGAATATAGCGGTAGGGATATATTACTGACCACCTGACCAGGATGGTGATAGTGAAATGCTCAGGGAGATTAGAGAGGCTATTAAAATAAAAAAAATCAATAATAATAATGGGGGATTTCAATTATCCCCATACTGACTGGGTACATATCACCTCAGGACGGGGTGCAGAGATAAAGTTTCTTGACACCTTAAATGACCAGCAGCTGGTCCTGGAACCCACCAGAGGAGAGGCAAATCTTGATTTAGTCCTAAGTGGAGAACAGGCTCTGGTCCAAGAGGTGAATATAGCTGGACCGCTTGGTAATAGTGACCACAATATAATTAAATTTAATATCCCTGTGGCAGGAAAAACACCACAGCCGCCCAACACTGTTGCATTTAATTTCAGAAAGGGGAACTACACAAAAATGAGGAGGTTAGTTAAACAGAAATTAAAGGGTACAGTGCCAAAAGTGAAATCTCTGCAAGCTGCGTGGAAACTTTTTAAAGACACCATAATAGAGGCTCAACTTAAATGTATACCCCAAATTAAAAAAACATATTAAGAGAACCAAAAAAGAGCCACTGTGGCTAAACAATAAAGTAAACGAAGCAGTGAGAAGCAAAAAGGCATCCTTAAAAAGTGGAAGTTAAATCCTAATGAGGAAAATAGAAAGGAACATAAACACTGGCAAATGAAGTGTAAAAATACAATTAGGAAGGCCAAAAAAGAATTTGAGGAACAGTTAGTCAAAGACTCAAAAAGTAATAGCAATTTTTTTTTAAAGTACATCAGAAGCAGGAAGCCAGAAAAACAACCAGTGAGGGCACTGGACGATCGAGGTGCTAAAGGAGCACTAAAGGATGATAAGGCCATTGCAGAGAAACTAAATTAATTCTTTGCATCCGTCTTCATGGCTGAGGATGTGAGGAAGATTCCCAAACCTAAGCCATTCTTTTTAGGTGACAGATCTGAGGAACTGTCCCAGATTGAGGTATCATTAGAGGAGGTTTTGGAACAAATTGATAAATTAAACAGCAATAAGTCACCAGGACCAGATGGTATTCATAGAATCATAAAATATCAGGGTTGGAAGGGACCTCAGGAGGTCATCTAGTCCAACCCCCTGCACAAAGCAGCACCAATCCCCAACTAAATCATCCCAGCCAGGGCTTTGTCAAGCCCGACCTTAAAAACTTCTAAGGAAGGAGATTCCACCACCTCCCTAAGAGTTCTGAAAGAACTCAAATGTGAAATTGCAGAAATACCAACTGTAGTCTATAACCTATCATTTAAATCTGCTTCTGTACCAGATGACTGGAGGATAGCTAATGTGACGCCAATTTTTAAAAAGGGTTCCAAAGGTGAGCCCGGCAATTACAGGCCTGTAAACCTGACTTCAGTACCAGGCAAACTGGTTGAAACTTATAATAAAGAACAATATTGTCAGACATATAGATGAACATAATTTGTTGAGGAAGAGTCAACATGGTTTTAGTAAAGGGAAATCATGCCTCCCTAATCTACTAGAATTCTTTGAGGGGGTCAACAAATGTTGACCAAGGGGATCCAGTGGATATAGTGTAATTAGATTTTCAGAAAGCCTTTGACAAGGTCCCTCACCAAAGGCTCTTACTCAAAGTAAGCTGCCGTGGGATAAAAGGGAAGGTGCTCTCATGGACTGATAACTGATTAAAAGATAGGAAACAAAGTATAGGTATAAATGGTCAGTTTTCAGAATGGAGAGAGGTAAATAGTGGTGTCCCCCAGCTGTCTGTTCTGGTACCAGTCCTATTCAACATATTCATAAATGATATGGAAAAAGGGGTGAACAGTGAGGTGGCAAAATTTGCAGATGATACAAAATTACTAAAGATAGTCAAGACCCAGGCAGACTGCGAAGAGCTACAAAAGGATCTCTCAAAACTGGGCGACCGGGCAACAAAATGGCAGATGAAATTTAATGTTGATAAATGCAAAGTAATGCACATTGGAAAGCATAATCCCAACTATACATATAATATGATGTGGTCTAAATTATCTTTTACACTCAAGAAAGAGATCTTGGAGTCATTGTGGATAGTTCTCTGAAAACATCCACTCAATGTGCAGCGGCAGTCAAAAAAGTGAACAGAATGCTGGGAATAATTAAGAAAGGGATAGATAATAGGACAGAAAATATCATGTTGCCTCTATATAAATCCATGGTACACCCACATCTTGAATACTGTGTGCAGATGTGATCGCCCCATCTCAAAAAAGATATATTGGAATTGGAAAAGGTTCAGAAAAGGGCAACAAAAATGATTAGGGGTGTGGAACGGCTTCTGTATGAGGAGAGATTAATAAGACTGGGACTTTTCAGCTTGGAAAAGAGATGGCTAAGGGGAGATATGATTGAGGTCTATAAAATCATGCCTGGTGTAGAGAAAGTAGATAAGGAATTATTGTTTACTACTTCTCATAACACAAGAACTAGGGGTCATCAAATGAAATTAATAGGCAGCAGGTTTAAAACAAATAAAAGGAACCCACAGTCAACCTGTGGAACTCTTTGCCAGAGGATGTGAAGGCCAAGATTATAACAGGGTTCAAAAAAGAACTTGATAAATTCATGGAGGATAGGTCCATCAATGGCTATTAGCCAGGATGGGCAGAAATGGTGTCCCTAGCCTCTGTTTGCCAGAAGCTGGGAATGAGCAA